>NC_081560.1:175620141-175876696 GCF_022355385.1 Mustela nigripes | reverse complement strand
GTACCCCAGATAAGGCTGAGAGGCCTATGTCCGTGACCAAGAGAGAAGCAGCATTTCTATTCCCCACCCTCCTCCCACAGCTAGAGGTCACACTCCTGGAACTGGGCTTGAGCAGATGTTTCTTCTCTCCCTTGGCAGACACCCTGCCTCCCTAGGATATTTTCATCTGTCAAGGATGGAGACACGTCTCCAAGACCCTTTCTAGTTAGTAAGAAGAGCAACTCTGGCTCCCAAGGCAGAATCTGACTTGTTCTTGAACGAAATTTGTGGTGTTGGCTTGGGGAAGGATCAGTCTTCTCATATTCCAGAAGAGTAGATACGGTTTACAGTGGGCCAGCATTTTGCCATGCATATGCTTCACAACACATTTGCAAGGAGGTTTTCCTACCCCCATTTATAGAGGAGGAAACAGAGTCTTGGAGAGAAACCGGGCAACACATCTAAGGTCACGCAGCCGACCATTTACAGAGCTGCCACTGCAGACTGTGGTCCTGCCACCACTGTTAACTGGTTTTCAATGATGTATTCAAAAAGCTCAGGGTTTTCCTGGATTTCAGACACTGAAATCCATTAGTTGTGACCCTGCTACCAAACAGGGTGACCTTAAATTACTAGGGACAAGAGATGGGAAAGGGCCATTAAATATAGGCAACATTTATTACTTAGACCAATGGATGTGCCCTATGATTTTTTTTTGAATTTCAAGGGTAATGTAGGCTTCCAGGCAAGTTACTACAAATGAATATGTATCAGTGTGTCTTTAGATTGCTCTTCTATGACATGGAACAAAAGAAGTACCTGTTGAACAGTATCAACATAATTTTTAGGAGAAGTGTTTATGAACCCATAGTTCCGACATTCAGCCAACTTAATGTTCACAAAGACATGATCAGATTCTAGACCTCAGAAAGTCAACTACCTACATGCCCTACCTAAAAAAAAAGTACCCAAAGAAGAATACAAGTCAATTAGCAGATGAAGTAAAACAAATGACTTAAGAATGGGGAAGACACAGTATAAGTATATGGTGTTATGTGACCAGCTAAATACAAGTAAATCTAAATAATTATTGCTAATGTAGTTATAAAACTTCATATAAATATCAAAATAATTATTGAAAGAGAAGATATATATTATTAGTAATAATAACTTAAGCCAAAAATTCCCACTCAAATAAACCAAAGCTGGAAATGGCTGAAAGAAGCAGAAAGTAAGCAATAATGTACTAAATGTTGTGTCTTCTATAAAAGAAGAACAGCAGGCACTATTTCATTCTTGTTGTTGATAATCAGAGAAAAATGAATTAAATTAATATTAAACAGTAGCATAGTAAAGAGAAGACATGTCCTATTTACCCCAAATTATTAGAAAAGGAAAAATAAAATAGGTCAGAAAAGTATACCTCAAAGTGTACACAGCTGTTAGCCCCAAGTAAGGGAATTATGTGCAATTTCATTGTCTTCTTTTTACTTTTTTTGCACTTTCCAAATTTCTGTAATAAACCTGAACTATTTTATAATATGCAAATGAAAGCCCCAAAATTATCATGGGGAAGATTTGCTTCTTGGGGAAAAAAACCAAAAACCAACTACATGTGCATCCAGGAAACCAGTTTTTTACACAGTCTAACACCAAATAGCGACGCTACCTGGAATGTTCTCTTTAGTCTGTAGTCTCAGGAGGATCCTGTTCTATTTCTAAGTCTCAAATGTAGGAATGAATCATTGACGTGCCTGGAACCTCCTGTGATTAGATCAGTGATAATTGCTTTGTGAATAGCGTCAGATGAAGGGAAACCTCAGTGACCTTACCCTGGAAGGTGTGGTCACTTTGCCACCTAATAGAACCTTCTGTTTTTAGCTTTTCATTTTTAGTTCGTTGGAAGTCATCATTTTTATCCCCACTGCCACTGTCACCACCATCACCATCACCACTACCACCGCTACCACCATCATCCTTACCATCATCATCACCACCATCATTGTTTCTACTTTTTATTGAGCACCTGCCAGGAGCCCGTCTCCATACCTAATGTATAATGTGCACAGTGTCATACTGATTCTCCCTAGAACTCAATGAGGGAAGAATCCTTTCCCCTTCTTATAGCTGAGGAGACAGGCTCGCAGAGGTTGAATTACTTGTCTGATCATTGATGACCCAGCATGAATTATAGTTATTTTTTAAAAAATTATAACCATTTTATTTTGATAATAAAAGGATGCCACAGATTTGGGAGATTCGAGGGCAGAAAGAAAACCGTGCATCTCTGCTACTTCCCACTGCCCTTCTCTTGCTGTATTTTTCCCCACAGTGAATATTACCCTCTAACATACTATAGATTTTGCTTATTTATTATGTTTTATTATCTGACTGTCCTCACTAGAATGTCAGCTCCATGAAGACAGATTTTTGCTGGGCTTGTCCGCTATTGTATCCTCATAGCTTGCACATGATACGTGCTCATTAAATCTTTGTTCAGTGGAGATGTTGACCTGAACAAAAACGGAGATTGGGGGGGGAAAGCTGGCACGGGTAGGAGGAGAAGGTCGAATTGATCTAGAATATTTGGTCTGCGGGGCTGAGGCATGCTAGGGGATCATGTCCTTCAGGCAACTGGAAATGTGTGACTGGAACTGGTGGGCCAGGTCCAGCCTGGGAGCCTGACTCTGGGGGCTGTTCAGAGTGAGAGAAAAGAGGGAGGAGAGAGAGAGAGAGGAGAGAGGCAGCTTGACAGCTTGACAGTTTGTGCTTTGAGGGAGCAAGAGCTCTGTGAGTACAGCCGTGGAGGGACAGGAGAAGACCCGGGAGTGTTGGGTTTTAGAAATCAAAGGAGGAGAAAGTGTCAAGGAGCAAGTAGTCAAATGTGCCTTAAGGAGCAAAGATTTCAAGGAAAACTCAGAGGAGGCTCTGGTGTTGAGAAGAGGCCATCGGACTTGATTACAGGTCATGGGTGTCCTTTCCGCGAGGGCTCTCCAGCAGATTGGCACCATCTGACATGGCAGTTGGGCACTTGAGATGAGGCAAGCTCGAGTTGAGATGTGCTTCCAAGTGCAAAAAAACACACTCAACTATGAAGATTTAGAAAAGTGGGGGAGGGGGCGGAAGAATGTAATATGGCTTAATAATAATAATATTTTCATTTCAAATATATTAGGTGGGGTATTATATGTATATTATCGTATGTATATAGTAAGTATCAGGTCAAATAAAATATGTTACTACAAGTAGTTTCAACTTTTTTTCTTTTTACGTTTTTTAGTAGGATTACTAGACACTTTCCAATGACACATGTGGCTCGTGTGTGTATATTTCTATTGGACACGATCAGGCTGGACTGCAGGGGTTAAAATTCAGCATCGTGCATAAACTTGTCTCTCTTGCCCTCCCTTCTTTTCTCTCTCTCTCTCTCTCTCTCCTTCACTCTCCCTCCTACCTCTCTCCTTCCTCCCTCCTTTCGCAAACAAATGCCTTTCAGCAACTACAGCATTTTCTGATGGACACTTACTTGAGTGGTTGATCTTCATTCTCAATAAAAATTGATGCTTTTTGTAATATCCAATCATCACACTGCCTTCGCATTAAGTTGCCCGGAGCCGTAGTGAAGTCAGTGGTAGAGTGATACAGAGGACATTAGCCGTACCGAGCTCTTAGCTTCCTTGGGAGAAGAAGAAATGACATAGTGAGGTTCCTTCTAGATTAAGCAGCAAATAATGACATGAAATGAAAGCCTTTGAAGAAACCACCTACGTGAAGTCCTGAAATTGTAATTACCCAACCTCCAATTTGGCAAAAAGGTGTTTTTTTTTTTGTTTTTTTTTTTTCTCTTTTTTACAATATAACCCTCTCCCAAATAACGCTCCCTCCTGGTGGGAGGTCGTGAGGCTGTGGGTTGCATGGGTCCAAGGTAAAGATGTTACTGATTTGGACACTTGAATAGCTGCTTAAGAAGGAAATTCCCAGTGTCCCTCTTGGCCGGGATCAGGAATTGTTCTTGGACACTGCGAGGTCAGCCTTTAGTCTTTATGTTTCTGCCCGTCGGGCAATGAATTTGCTTACTTAGAAAAATAAAAAAGGACACAATACAATAAGTGGCTTCTCCTCCCCTCTGGTCTCTATGGAAAAGCATGGAATAGTCAGCATTAAAGTCTGGTGCCATATAGCTGTGTGGACATCCTTCCTGAAGGGACTGGAGGAGTTTAGGGCTAGAAAGGACCCTGAAGGTAATCATTTCAGTAGACAAAACACTAGACTCAGAGAGGTCTTTGGTGTCATGACCACTGTCTCGCCTCATCTGTCAGCAGCAGAGCCGCAAGGAGACCTTCCATCCACGCTGCCACCTGCCCCCCATGGCTTTGCCTCTCCTATGTCCCCGAACCCCCCTTCCTCGGGAAACTCCGTGGGACCAGCGCCGCCAAGAAGCTCCTTTGGGAGGTTCTCTTCACCAGTGATTTTTTTTTTTTTTTAATAAATGAAAGGAAAAATACTTATTTAGGAACTTGGGGTTTAAGTGAACACCTCTGGTAGCCATTAACATTTCTAATCAAGGAGCAGTGAAAATAAAACCAGGATTAATTGATTCTTTCCTAGGTTGGCACAGCTGTAACCTTGGTCGAAGGGCAAAGAAGGAATTACAAGAAGTTTCCTATGTAGTGACCTTTCTATAAAGGGGGGGAACCGTTTTGCGCCCAGAATCCTAGCTCAGAGGTAAGACTCACTCCAACACGAACAATGTCACCTTCCGAGTGAGCCAGGGGAAAGACGGAGGTTTGCACCGGTGTGAACACCAGTGACCGTATCAGTAGGCACTGGGTTCCTCCGAAGCAGACCCTCAGTCGGAGATTCACGTGCACAGGACTTAATGAAAGAAGTCTTCCCAGGTACTGGCAGGAGTGCGGGGAGCAGGAGAAGGAGCGGGAGAAGCTGAGTGCAAGGATGTTCTCCTGTCGAAGTCCCAGCTTCAGCCAGATCCCGCATCCCCCGGAATGTCGGTTCTCCCTCCAAGGAGTCCACACCCTGGGGCAAGAGAGCTGATCCCTCTCACTGGTCGCTCATTGGTCAAGGGCTGACCTGACCAAGTGAGTTCCCAGGTGGCCCCCGTTCCCTGTACATGTAGCCACACAGAGTAGTCTTCTGGAGCGAGTCGTCGGCTTGGGCCGGAAGGAGAGCCCACGGGGCCAGGGGCTGGACGCATGAGCCAGGGAGGAAGAGATCTTGGCGTGGTCCCGCCCGTGTCTGCTGCACCCCCAGCCTTGGCCTGAGCAGAATCTCGACGTCGTCCATGATTCTGCTTCTGTCTTCCAGGGTTTCTTCCCCAGATGTCTGGGTTGGAGCGTGTAATGGACATTTGTTTTCTGGTTGCCCAATAGCCATTCCCTCTTTCCTTTGATCACTGTAATTTAATTATTATTAGGCAGTTGAGCAATACTAAATGAATAGTAATTTCAGGAAATGATTCTTAATCTGTATCTTTTGGCAGAGATGACCAGCCCAGACATCCTGGGCGGGCGTGTGTCCCGGGCCCAGGCAATCAGCATAATCCTTTCCCTGTGACCCGGTGACTAGTTCAACTCCCAGGCAGGAGTTGAATGCAGGGGGCGGGAATGACTCTGGCAGTTTTTAAGAGAAAGATAGTTTATGCGGGGAAACAGGTGCTCATGAAGTCCTTGGAGGGCTGGAGGAGCAGGCTCTGGCTGGGTCTTCAGCAAAGATGCTTCTGCTCACCAGAGGTTAAGTAAGAAGGTAGGGAGGAGGAGCCCCGAGACCACTGTATTCAAGAGTGTACCCATTCGTTCCAGTGCAGGCCTCAGAAGTTTCTCGACCCCCGCGAAGCTGGAGATTGTCCCCAGGAACAGCTCTCCTTGTCTGGGAGCCACAGCTGAGGTAGCAAGACCGTGGTACCTCGGTCCCTGCTGCCTTCCAAAGTCACCCCAGGACATCTGGTGGGTGGCCGCTCGTTGGCTTGGCTGAGCCAGAGGCTGGGGTTACAGATTTTCAGATTGTAGCCTTTGTAGCCCCGGGAAGCATTCCTAGAAGGGTGGGAGTGGGGTCTGAGGGCCAATTTCTGTGACCCCCTATGCAGGAAACAAGGGTCAGGACTTTGGTTTGGTCACCAAGGGGGTAGAAAAGCCCTCTCTGCTTCCTGCTGGCTGTGAATACGAGAAGAATTGGTTTAGAGCTGCCGGAAGCGATCTTGACCTCGGTAAGGTCCGAGAATGAAGCCAGTGTGCAGTGGAGAACAGAGTCAGTTCGAGAACTCTAGAAAGCCCTGGTCTCCACGACACCTTTTCACGGTCCAGAGAGGTGAGGCGACTTCTTCAAGGTCACACAGCAGTGACCCGCGGGGCTAGATCTAGAACACCTGACACCCAGTGCAGCTTTTTCCCATCATGTGGTCCTGCACTCAGAGCCTTTTTCCCCATCATGTGGTCCTGCACTCCGCCCGGCACCTGCCGGGGCTGCACAGGCCCCATTTATTAAAGAAGCTGATGGGCCTGACCCCTCTGAGAGAGCGGCACTGCCTGGAGAGCGGCCCGAGCAGAAATGCTCTCAGAGCACATTTTCGGGGCAGATGCGGAGGAGCCTGGTGTGTATGAATAACTCATAACCGGAGCTAGGCTACTGCGAAGTGCAGAGCTGGCTTTGAAAACACCCTAGGGGTTCTCTGCGAGTGGCACGCGAAAATGTGGCCACACCGGTTCAGGCTATTTTAAGCTTCGGAAACCAAGGGAGGTTAGGCGGGGTGAACTGGCAGGCTCTGAGGGCAGATGAGCTCCGGGCCAGCTTTCTCTGTGCCTCCAAGGTCACCTTGGGCCCCTCGCCTGTCACCAGTGACCTTGCTTTCCTCTTTCCTCTGCAAGAAGGGGAAGGAAGGACCCTTATGGCCTCAGGGGGGAGGGCGCTGAAGGAGCAGGAGCCGGGCTGAGCCCCTGGCCTGGTGCGCCTGTTAGACAGGAAGGGGATCCCCCAGATCTCGAGTGCTTCCCTTTCATTTATTTGTTTGCATTGATTTTATTAAATCTCACAAGGGCCGCTTGAGGTACACACAACCATTATCTTCATTTGTCACAGGAAAAAAAACAGAAGCTCAGAGCAGCTAAGACGCTTACGCAAGGGCCCAGGCTGACCCAGCAGAACTGGAATTTGAAACCAGGTGGGTCTGCGTCCCTCATTACTATGCCCTGTGGCCTCCACACCCAGGAATCACCACGGGCAATCCATATATGTGGCTTTCTATTCCTCCCAGTGGCTCTGGAAGTTCATTTACAAACCCCATTTTTCAGGGGCGCCTGGGTGGCTCAGTCGGTTAAGGGTTCACTTTGATTTCAGCTCAGGTCGTGATCTCGGGGTGATGAGATTGAGCCCTGAGGGGGGCTCCACGCTCAGCAGGGCGTCGGCTTGCTTGAAGACTGTCCTTCTCCCTCTGCCCCCCGCCCTGCTCGCATGCCCACTCTCTCTCAAAAAATTAAAAACAGATCTGAACCCCATTTTCAGATGCGGAAACCAAAGCTCAAAGAACTTAAGGAATCTGCCCCAGGATACGCAGTCCTGTCCTTCTCCCCGCTGGCCGAGATTCTTACCTTTCTCCCTTTAAACACAAAGACTTCTAGTGCCCTGAACCAATTTCACAGGCTCTCAGAGGACACTAACCCCAATTCCTCTTCCTTTTCTGCAGAGGAAACCGAGAGTCGAACAGGTTGGGTGATTTACCCAAGGTCACACAGCTAATGGACGATGGGCTAGAGCCCAGACCCTGGACACTTCGCCGAGTGTAAGCACCCTCTTAGTTTCCAACTCCCGTTATAATTTCAGGGATGTTTTTTCCACATTTCTAGCTAACCCTCATTTACCAGTAGCTTCTGCCACTTTGGCTTCCAGTTTCTCTATAAGTTTACTTTATCCTCTGTCAAGGGGTTAGCGATCTGTGACCGCATGAAGGGATTGAATTAAGGCCTCTGTAATTATGATGGAAACTTCTATATAAGACACCTTTTCAAGACAGGAACCCTCCCGTAATACAGTGTTGATATCTACTTGTTGATATCTATTTGTTGATTTCAGAAAAGAAGTCATTTCCTTGACTGACTCCTTTTCTGAAATCAACAAATATTTATCAAACTTCTCACCTTGGCCAAGTACTGTGGAAGCTGGGTGCTGGGAATCCAGAAATGAATCAAACTGGGCTCTGCCGTCCGGGAGCCCACAGTCTAGTGAGAGTAGAGTAGCTCCAAAGCTGTGTGTGTGGTGCTGTGAGGTAGGCAGGCCCGGTGTCTGGACAGAGTGTCCGGCCATTGGCATTTCCTTGGGTGGGGAAGTATGGGGTGTTTGAGCTTCGTGGAGGCCTGGGAGGCTGCCCGGGTGGGAGGCGGGGCCTTCCAGGCAAAGGCAATGGCATATCTGAAGGCTTGGAGCCGGACGAAGATACCTCGAGGACCCCAAGTGGTAGTGGCCATGGAGAGGGTTTTTGGGGAACGAGGAGACGACGTTGAAGGGGTTGGCAGGTTTTGAAGAGCGCTGCATGTTACAGAGAGGAATTTAAATTATCTCCTAGAGGCCACGGAGAGCTGTTAAAGAAGTTAAGCAGGGATGTGATGTGACTGGGTTACTATTTTAGAAAGTCACTCTGGCTGCCATTGGAGGGTGGACGGAGCACTTCGTGAGACTGCCAGTGAGGAAGCCATTGACGGAGGAGGATGATCAGAAAGAAAGATGATGACGTGGCGCCCGGTGTGCCCAGGGACCGAAGGTGGAGACAGAGAGGACCCGTGCGCCGAGATATTTAAGCAGAAGAAGACAAAAGACTCAAGAATGACCGCTAAATTTTTTAACTGGGTGTTTAGGTGGCAAACATTCCTAAAAGAAAGAGGAGTGGTTCTCTTAAGAAATTTTAAAAAACTATGAAAATTATGATATATATGAAATTCGGAAAATAGAGAAATGGAAAAAATACGCAGTCATCCCATCATCATGGCGCAACTCATGTGCATATTCGGATTTATTTCCTTCCAATATTTCCTCCTAGCCCCAAGTCAGTTTCCTAGATGACATGTTTCCTTGAGCATTGGCTGGTGAATGGGAAATGCACGCTTCTTCAAGCCTGGGAAAGACTCCCTTTTAGACCCATTGCTGGCGGCCCCATCCTTGCTTCCTATTTTGAAGGGGGCCAATTGTTCAGCATCTCTAAGAGCCAGTCACTTTGATCCGGGACTTTACTGGATCACGAGTGTTTTATGGTTTCATTTGTCCCATGGCTTGGTGCCTCTGATCATTTGCTCCCTTCTACCTCCCCATCGGCCATAAAAACGATCAAGATGATAGAACGCCTCCTGCCTTTGTGTCCTGGAAAATTCTGCCTGAGATGCCAAGAAATGACAGCGTTCAGAATAATCCTTGCTGTGGCTTTCGAGGGCCACTTGTTGAAGTTGGTGAGGAGAGCCTCAATGTTTCATTTAGCACCCCGGCATTTTCACTGCCAGAATATTCTCTGAGCATAGTTCCAATTCTAGACTTGCTCCACAGGGCGTGTCCAGCTTGGAAAATAAAAAGTAATTGATGAGAAGTTTACAAAAAAGTCGTCTTGGCTCTAGCTGGCTCTCGTGGGTCAGAACAATTTGCTATTGGCAAGCTCCGTGTTTTGCGTAGGAATGGAGAGAAAACTGCAGCCTTCTTTGGGGAAGGTATTATGAAGAATGTCTCCTGTCTTGGCTTTGCATGAAAGGCCTCAGGGGGCAAACCACACAGTGGCCTTATTCTGTGTTATCAGGCTGAGAGGTGATCTTGGGCAAAGCAGACATTTGGTGGAGAGAGGCTGGCCAGGAAGGGGAGCCAAGTCAGACTGCTAGCTCGGTGTGAAGGTGTGCCTTCAGCGGAGTGTTGGCAGGCAGGAGGCCACTGGATTCATTCCTTGGATGGTCCCTGCCCTGCATGGCCACCAGAACCCTTCCCTCTCCTGGGCACCTCTGGGAGAAAATGCGGTGCTCTATGAACCCAGGGCAGGAGGGAGCTTGAAAGGAGGAGCTGGATCGTGGAGAACCTGGGAAAAGGCTGATGCCCAGATGCAGGGGTTGGGACCATTTTTCTCTCTCACATGCCCTTGTGCAGGGAGAACAGGATGGCATCCAGCAGCATGTTCTCTGGGGCTTTGCCCAGGCTAATTGTACATGACAGTGGCCACTCTGTGCTCTTCCATGGAGTGCTGGAATGGCTCTGCAGGCCTCGGGTGGCCTGGCGGTAGAATTGGAAAAGGCTCCCTCTTGGACTTCTGGCCCAGCTCAGCAGCGGGGCGAGGGTGGCTGTGCGTTCCCCAGGAGGCTGGATAAGTGTTCCTCCTGGCCAGTGCTGTAGAAGGGGCCCTTTACTGGTCACAAGAGGGCACCGTCCTTGGCCACTAGGCTCTTTCATGCAGGCTGAAGTGAAGGTTGGACTTTGCACTCCACATGGGTCACTGGGAGATTTTGCAAGACAGTGTGTCAGACTGTGTGGCTTCCTGTGGGCCTCGCCCCTTACACTCTGTCCACGTGAAAATGCCCGGTGAGGCCAGAGACAGAAGGATGTCTAGGAGCTCAAGGGAGGCTGGACCATGCTAGTAGGAGTGGAAGCTTACTGGTCCACAGAGTGGCAAGCTGGTTTTGAAAACTGACTGGGCTCTTTAAAAATAGATAAAACCAAGAAAACCAAGTGACTTTTTTTTTTTTTTTTTTTTTTTTTAAGGAAACCACTGATAAAGGAATTGTGACCCAAACAAAGAAAAATGTAAGCACTCTGCTCTTTTGAGAGCAAGAAAGGCAGTGAACAGGGAAATGTCAACAGCCATGACCCAAAGTGTGCACTATTCTAGAATCCCATTTCCATCTGTACACAAAGGGGAAATTCTTGTTTTCAAGTCACCTTCACTAAAAGGTATAACTCAGGGAAGGAAATGGGCTATAATTATAATTATTATTTTTTAGTTTGTTCTTTCAATTAAATAGCTCATAAGTAGAGTATCCCAGTGCAACTTAATCTGATGTCAACACGTGTCCCAAAGAACCTGCATCGGCTCCACATTCCCACCTGGGGTTCAGGCATCTGAGTAAGAATCTCTCCATGAGGAAGCTGAGGTCTATTAATCCCATGGGACCTTTCATTTATACGGCTCCTAGGCTTTCTTGTTTCAGTGTGTGGTTCCTAAAGGCAGACAGAACCAAATCGAACCTTCCTGATTCTTTTGGTAGTAAGTGACAGAAACCAAATTTGAACTACCTTATGGAAGCACACAAAAATGGTGAGAAGAAAGGGGTGGGTGGGGCTTGAAATTGATTAGGTCTTGTAGCTGGGAACAACATAGGCAGAAATAGCAGCTACCTGCTACAATCTACCTTAGCACCCGGTGGGGACAGAAGCCTTAACCTCTTCCATCCCTGCACCCCAAAGGACTACTGCTTTTCTGTTGTCACTGGGCCATGTCCCATTGAGAAGCTCTTCTTTGATCTTAACTCACCTTTCCCTTTTGAGCATGTAGCTTACATTCCGCTGGCAATCCTCGTCTTTCTAATTCATATTCTAGGAAGACCAAGACCCCGAAAATAGTTTTGGCCTTGTAAAAACCCAAGAGCCCTGAACAGATAGGATGCTGTGGTATTAGAATCTTGCCTTAGGGCAGAAGTTGGTGCTGGAAGTAAATGCAACTCAAAGTTCTTTCCCCTCCATCTCAGTAAGACTCCTCTTCCCATGATTCCAAGGAGTAGACATTTGACTATAGTCTACTGGCTCTGCTTCAAATCCACCAGTAGCCAATGATTATTGACTTCTTCCTCTGTCGCTGGAGGCAAAGAATAGAAGAGGAGACTTAGTGTCTTTACTGCATGGAACAGAGATCTACTTGGCTGAGCTGAGGGAGACTTACTTACCCTGAGATAAGGATTCCTATGGCACAGTTTCATGGAGATCCAAGAATAGGGCCATGAGCACTGGGAATTGCAAAGAATGCACAGGGAAGATGACTGGGGGTTCTTGCTGGTTATGCCAATAGCAGGTGTCTTCCACCTAATACCACTCACTGGGATGTGTGTGCTTGTGTGCTTTTTATTCAGCTCTGCACTCCTGTGTATCTATAAGAAAGGTGTTCATCTTATTCACAGCCGTGTTCCTGAAAGCCACCCAAAGTGTGGCCTAAAGGAAGTGTTCCTTATATTTTTGTTCAGTGAGTTTGTGGATCTTTACCATATGCTCTGCCATTTCAGTGACCAGCTAACTCCATGTCCCTGCTTCTATCAGGCCTGCTCCCAGTTGGTTCCTCTGGTGCCTCTGCTTTTCCAGTTTTTTCTCCCATAACTCTGGATTGCACCTGACCTGTCACAATCTTTTCGACCTCGTCTCCATTTTGACCTTTTGGTTTTAGTGTCCACCATTAACTGACCAAGTCAGTTAATAAACTTGGGTAGCCTAATTTATTCATTAAATTCTTGAGAGGGAGGAAATGAGGAAGATAGAGAATAAACCAGTTAGAGATGTCATCCATTTGTACCCAGTCAGGGTTTGTGAGCCGACCAGAAGATGGACAGTCCCTGGTCTGATGCCCACTTTGATCATCAGTGGAGGTGCAGGCTAGAGTTCAGTGTCAACTGGTTCAAAATATAAGTTCCTAGGCAGCAGAGTCTGTGGACAAGGCAGTTTCTCAAAGAAAGGAGTATGTCTGGAAGGCAGTATTTGACCTCTCTTGTAAAATAAGGCAAACTCTCTAAAGAGCTTATTATAATTAGGTAAGACTTAAAGACAAATCAATATTAATCCATGTAGGGTCTGTTCTTGCTCCCTAACAACACTTCTTCCCTACTCTTAGACATCGCAGGCCAAGGCAGAGTTCTGGTGACTCAGGATAGGCTCAGCACTGGACCTCAACTCCCTAGCCCTAGTGATTGAGTCAAAGGAGAACATGTGACACAACCCAGTCAGTAAGAGTTCTTCTTGAAATTTTTAACAACGGGTCTAAAAGAGGGGCAGCTGGGTGGCTCAGTCAGTTAAACATCCGACTCTTGATCTCAGCTCATGTCTTGATCTCAGGGTTATGAGTTCAAACCCTGTGTTGGGCTCTACATTAGCTATGGAGCCTACTTAAACACACAAAACCAAAAACAACAAGACAACAACAACAAACACAATGGATCTAAAAGAGATCAGATCTCTTTCTCTTTCTGATCATGGAGTTATTGGGTTATGAGTTTATACCGCCAGCAGCCATGTCCACCATCATATGGAAGAAAGAATAAAGTACTGAAGTGGGGAAAAGACACTGAGAGAGAAGCTTGACAGCTCTCACTCCTAACAGCCAAAGGTGACTTCTCTCCTTGTTTCTGTTCTTTCCCTTATTTGGTTCACAGGTCCAATAAATTCTCTCCCTCTCTCTGTCTTTCTCTGTGTCTGTCTTTCTTTCTTTCTTTCTTTCTTTCTTTCGCTTTCTCTTCCTTCTCCCTCTCTTTGCTTAGGCTACTTTAAATGGAGTTTCTTATGCAAGCAAGGTAGTTTGAATTAAAACAAATGCTAAATTTGGTCATTTAAGCTAAATATTTGTTAAATGAGCAAAACCATGAAAATTATAGATATTTAAAGGAAAGAAAAAGAGACAAAGGCAGAAAGCTAGTAAGCAAGCCAGCAATCAGCACTGGCCAGGAATCTAGAAGAGACATCATGGCGGTGTGAGCCTTCACGATGAGGCTTGAACTTGACTTAGAAGAGGAATGGGATATGAAAAGATAAAGGGTAGAAGGTAGGGGCGAGCCTTCCAGGTGAAATGATGTGGAAGAAGGCATGAAGAGGGGAATGAACATGACATAAAAATGGGCACACTGTTACTTTAGCCTTGCTTTCCTAAGGTTGATTTCATGTATTGATTTCACATGAAAATTCTTTAGGGATGTGGACTATTTCTTTTGCATCCTTGTCATCAGCAACAACCCCTATTATTATGTCAATTTCAAGACCAATAGTGCTAGTGTTCTAGAAATACAAAATGGCATTCTCACAATTCCCATGTGACCAAGAAACCTGTTCCTAATGGGGAATGATCCTAAGAACAGTCATACTTTTGGGTCCCTGGGTGACTCAGTTGGTTAAGCGACTGCCTTCAGCTCAGGTCATGATCCCAGAGTCCTGGGATTGAGTCCCACATCAGGCTCCCAGCTCCATGGGAAGTCTGCTTCTCCGTCTGACCTCCTGCTCATGTGCTCTCACTCTGTCACTCTCTCTGTCCAATAAATAAAATAAAATCTTAAAAAAAAAAAAAGAATAGTCATACTTTCGAGTTTCATAGCATCTTACTTTCCATGATTTAAAAACTCTTCCTATAAGAAGACTTTCAGCATCTTCCAAAATGCCTTTAGCTTCTACTTGGTGCATGGTAGATTTAAAATTCAAGATTTAAAATTCTTTCAATTTAGGCACTATTTTATTTTTTTAAAAGATTTTTATGATTTCTTTGAGAGAGAAAGAGTGCACAAGCAGGGGGAGGAGTGGAGGGAGAGGGAGAAATAGACTTTGCTGAGCAGGGAGCCCAACGACAACATAGGGCTCGATCCCAGGACCCTGAGATCATGACCTGAGCAAAGGCAGATGCTTAACCCACTGAGCCACCCAGGCACCCCAGTTAGGTACTATTTTAAAATCTAATCATAGATTCATGAAATCTATGAATTCTCCCTCAAGAAAAAAATAGATGCATATGAAAATTTCTGCACAAAACTGCAAAGGATATTCAGCCTTTCCCCGGACCCAGCCACAGTTCTCTAGGGATCCATTGAGCCCCTGCTGAAAAATGTGGGTATGTAGGGGGGTTATTTTGACTTTAGTATTTTAGTTACATTACTATACTCTTTTTCCTAGAACAGCTCATGTAAATCCTTTTCTGCTGCTTTTCCCTGGTTGTGCCTTGTTTTGCTTACATTCTTGGTTATTTTTTTTTTTTTACTGTAACCTGCTCGTTTTCCTTGGGAAATTTTTTGTGAGACTGTTTTGCGGCCTAGGTTGGGGATGCATTTTTTCCGAAGAGGACTTGTGTTTATTTCTGCCAGGTACTTAAAAACTCTACCAGTTCAGAATCTCTTGAAATTGTATGAATAGCTTGTGATTTTTTTGACCATTCAGGTGACATGAATCTGGGCTCATGTGGGGGTGCTGAGTGCTGGCCCCCTAAAAGACATGCCTACTTCTTAATATGCAGAACCTCTCAGTGTTACCTTATTTGGAAAAACATGTATTTGCTGATGTCATTAAGCCAAGGATCCTGAGATGAGATCCTCCTGGATTATCTAGGTGGGTCCTAAATCCAAAGACGAGTGTCCTTAGGAAAGATACACAGAGGAAAGATAAACGGAGGGGTGGAGTCCGAACTAAAGAACAGCATCAGCCACTGGAAGGTAGAAGAGGGAAAGAATGATGGTGTCTCCCCTAGAACCCTTGGTAGGAGCGCAGCCCTGCGGACACCGTGTTTTCAGACTGTTGGCATCCAGAACCGACAGATGTCTGTTATTTTAAGCCCCTGGTTGGTGGTATTTGTTACAGCAGCTACAGGAAACCAATATGGGCTCCAAACAGGACTGGCCTATTATGATAATTCCTCCAGGACCCTTTCTCTGGCCGGCTCTGCTTTGCACCAAGATGGCGTTCCTTATAGGAACAGAGACGTCGAAATCGAAGCAGGCTATTTTACCTCCATACCAGCCCGCCCTCATTGCAGGAACGTTGGCTGAAAGTGTAAGATTGCCAGGTCAGGGACAAAGGCCAGTTTAGTTCCCTCAACAGCAGCAGAGCCTTGATGTGGGTTCAGTGCACCCCAGTATCCACAGAGTGATATGAAGAGGACCAGACAATGCCTGCACACACTGTTGGAAAGCAGTCTTGAGCTCCGTGAGCCGAATCGTTTATATTGGGCAGGAACCATGCTTGCCTCTGGTGTGACAAGGAGATCCTCCCTTTTTTATGCCAGGTCATAAATCCACATGTTTTTGTTCCGGTGGGAGAGACTCTCGGCTCATGAGATGTGCAAGAAGATAAGAGAGCCACATTGAATTGTCCCCCCACAGAGAGCTGGGGGGCGAGGAGAGAGCTGCATCTGCTCTGAAGGTGTGTTTGTTGTCAATGGCCGCCGCGTAACACCATCTGTCCAATTACCAGAAGGAGCTAGACTTTGGAAAAACCCACCCCCACCCTGTCCTCTGTTTTCTTTTGTGGTTTCCATATTTGAGGTGCTCTCCGAGCCAGGCAGCTCTTCCACTTCAGCTGAGAATTTTATCACCTGCCGACCTACACGGCCACTTTGGGAATGGAAGTGCTCAAGCCAAGATAGACGTATACCTTAGTTCCCTGTAACCACCTGTGTTCTACCATTTGCATCGATTCCATCGGAGGCAGAAAGCCACTGAGGTGGAAGGAGATAAAATGCGGGTGTGGTTGATGGATGGTAGTAGGGGGAGGTGAGGCAGACGCCACGTGGTCAAGAAAGTCCAAATTGTCTTTCTTTCTTTCTTTCTTTTTTTTTTTTAAAGATTTTATTCATTCGACAGAGAGAGATCACAAGTAGGCAGAGAGGCAGGCAGAGAGAGAGGAGGAAGCAGGCTCCCTGCCGAGCAGAGAGCCCGATGTGGGGCTAGATCCCAGGACCCTGGGATCATGACCCAAGCCGAAAGCAGAGGCTTTAACCCACTGAGCCACCCAGGCGCCCCCCAAATTGTCTTTCTTAATTGAAGTTAAATGTTTCTGAATTCAGTACTTAATCCAGAACAAAACCCAACCCCTGAGATGTGGCCTTTCTTTTTCTTCTTCTTTTTTTCTTTTTTATTTTTGAGAGCAAAGCACATGTTTCCCCCTGCGTCAGCAATGGGGGAAACACCGAGTTAAAGGCAACCAAAGGACACGAACTTGAACTGAAGCTTGAAAATATAGGCTGTCCCAGATGGGATCTCAAGATTAGGAGACATTTTGATATAGAGCTGAACATAAGTCTTTTTTCCTCCAAAGACCAGTTACCCTTTGCTCTGGAAGCAAAAAGGGTAAGCTTACATTTCCCAGGGTGGGCAAAAAAAAATTAAGGCTTCAGTTGAGCAAAAACCACAGTTTTCCCAAGACTTATTTTGATTCTTTATCTTGGGGGCCAGGAGGACATAAGACCTGGAGTTGGAATGTGCGTCTGTAAAGGTGAAGGTGTCTCCAGGGCTGGCGCCCGTAGGCTTTACTTAGAGCTGTGTCAAAGTGCACCATGACCCATGATGGCTGTGGGCTCACTTGTGGTCTCGCAGCATCGTGAGTGCTTGCGTGCAAAAGACCGAAGCAGGTAGTGTAGGAACGAGCCTGGCTGCTGTCTCTGCAGGGATCCCATAACAAGACGAGAGGGTCTTACTCTGCTCTAGATGGGGGTCTGGAATCTTCAGAATGAGGCTTGGGAGCATTGACTCACCCCAAGGACAGTGCCCAGCCTCAGCTGTAATGTCAGTCTGGGCCAGCCTTTGGACCAGCTAAACGAGGGGCAAAATGGAACTATAGAGGGCACCCTTATTTCACAGTAGGGGACAGGGAGACCTGGAGGTGAGAAGGGCTTTACCTAAGGCTTTGTGGTCACTTTGTTGGTCTGGTCCTCTAAGAAGTTGGCTCCAACGCAGGACTCAGTAGGCAAAGATTTTATCAGATTTTATCAGAGCGAACACCCATGTGGGGGAGAGCTGGACAAGACCACAGGGCAGGTCTGATCCGAGCGGAAGTATTCTAGACTGCTGTGCGGGCCAAAGCAAATTCACAAGGCTGTTGGGGTTGGGGCTGCTGAAATCGGCTGAGAGAGGCACATCATGTCTCCCAGAAAGGGGGCCAACTTAGAATCCTTGCCATGTCATTCACTGGGCTCTGTGAAAGGCTGGCAGTGGATTTCAGGGGTGACAGCTGGGTCCTTTAGGTTGATTTCGCTCGCAGCTGTTGGAGGTCTACTGACACATTCTCACAGTGGCCTCAGTGCCCTTGATCTTGGACTCACAACTGGTACCCATCCTTTCCCTTCTCCTCTCTCCATTCTGCTTGACTCTCATTTTCCGCTGTCACCTTGGCAGGTCTTGGTGGCTTACTTGGTGTTATGACCAAAACTATCATTCCTGGGACTCTCTGAACCCTTGATCACAACCACTTCTCCAGCTTGGGTTGGTGCCCATGTCTCCTTACATGGAGAAGCAAGGGAGAACCAGGTGGTGCCCAGATGTACCGCTTGGATTCATACATATTCCTCTCTTCCCCCATTACATAAAAGCATCTCTCTTCTCTGGATTATCAAGGTCAGTACCTCTGCCAGTATAGTGATTTCTCTCTTCTCCTGCTGATCCTTGGGCACGAATTCAAAGCACACTGATGGCAACCACAAATTATAGTTCAGAGGAATGCTTGATGTGTCCCCTACCAAGAATGGGTCCCCTTGGGGGATCAGGACCTTCAAGCAGGCAGAATCCAGAGTCATGGGATAGGAAGCTCAAGATTCGCAGTGGGTCATCGGGAGGGATGGCAAGCGGAGCCCCTCACTGCAGCTTCTACCCCTTGGTTTCTAAACTCATGTATCTGTCCTCCTGGAGATGCAGGACTCTGACCTAATAAACATACCGTGTCCTAAAGGATGCACCCCATTTTTTCTGAGGGTTTCCTCTGAGTTGACATTTCTAACTGCACCCTTCCAAAGTGTTTTAGGATTCTGTTAGAGGATTCTGGGAGGTAGGCTGTTCCAGGGCAGCTGCCCGAGCAGATATCTGATTAGAGAATGACATGCCAGTGTCTGCACTTTGCAGGTACCCCCAATGTTCAAAAGTGACTTGGCTAATAACTTCAGGGAAGGTGTTCTATTATCTGTAATTTACTTTCAAACACTTTACCATATGTGGTATGATACATGCATGGGTGCTGGGGTTAAACTCTGGGAAGCTAGCTAGTCGACATTTGAAGTACACTAACCAGGAAGCCACACTCTCACCATGATGAGTTTGCATTTGAGAAGTCTACAGCCTTCAAGCGTTGCACTAGTTGACCTCCAAATACATTCTCTGTCCTCCACGCTGCCCAGTGGGGGCCCTCAGAGCTGGCCTTGGTAAAAGGCACTAACCCAGCCTCTCTGCCTCTGACTCCCTGTGAGATTCAGCTGGTGGAAGGCAGAGCAGGACGCTGCAGGCTGGAAGGATGGCGAGGCTGGGGATTATCCTCCTTCCCCACCTACAGCCCAAGCAAGCCCTTCAGGGCTACGAGTCAGCAGCAGCCCCTTTTGTCCACCTAAGGCTCCAGCTGCTGCCGATCAGCGACAGATCCCTCTGGGTTCTGAGAAACTCTTTCTTCTCTGTCCCTTCAAGCTTTGGACAAGGATGACAAAGCCTCTCACATGGCAGGATTGTGAAAGGTGTGCTCCAGGCCTGGACAGACCCAGTTCAAATCCCAGCTCTTTTCAGTTCAAGCCACTTAGCCTTTCTAAGCTCCCTTTGCTTGTCTATGTAGGAGTAAGTGCCTGCGTCAGAGAACAGTGAAAATGCAGTAAGACCTTGCTGCTAACACGCTTTGCGTGGACTTGGACTACACAGTAAATGCTCTATTGGCTGGCTCTAATGCTCTATTGGCTGGCCACTTAATATTAATTAGTTTATTTAGTAACCAAAGAGGAGAGCGGATACCTTGCTTCTTGAACAAGCCTCACAGGGCAGCTGGTATTCCAAAGGGTCCATTTAGCGGGGGAGCAAAATCTTGAAGATGCTAATTTAATGACTGAAATGACCTGCCAAGTAAACATGATCCAGAGGCAGGATTAGTCAAGATCAACCAATTATGGTGGGATTACCCGGCTGCTGCCATGCCGTGGTTGACTAAAGTGTCACACAGTATTTGAGGGGTGGTAATCACCTGCTTTCCCACGTACTTCTTCATCTTCAGCCTTTCGATTGGCCACACATGTCAGTGCAGGGCTAAAATGACCAAGAAATCCAGTTTTAGACTTGTCTTTGTAGAGCAGCAGCCAGGCAACTGTGTAGAAACGGATTACTTGTTCTTAAGGGTTCTGTTTGCTAATCTCCTTACCAGCTTCACAAATACCCCAAGGTCAGGTTTAGTCCTGGATCAGTCTACCGTAATGCAACTCCATGGTGAGAACAGGATGAGGCCAGGGTGCCCTCCTCTCCCTGAGTTGTCATGAGTGAGTTAAAAAGTGATCTCCAGGCTACCTGCATGAATGGAATCAGAAGGAGAACACTGGTCCATTCATCCAAACATTCCAATTTCAGGAAAATTAAATCAAATGTTCCAGAAGCCCAAAAAAGTACCTTTGGTTCAAAAACCAGTATCTTAATCTGAAAGATGTTTTCACCAGAGAATGAAGCCTTAATCTGGTATGAACACTGCCAGGACCCCTGTGGTTCAGAATCAGTTGGAAAATTCAGGATATGAAACAAGTGAGGTTTGGTTTACTTAAGGCCATAATCTGATTATCAGTACATAGGAAGAATTTACTGTTCTCTTAGCCACGGCAATGGTGACAAGCCTGTAGACTGACTTGTGCACGGACACTGGCTTCACACAAGGAAACAAGAATGAAATCTGCCACAGAGAGAAATTCCATCCCTGGATCGGCCCCAAGAGCTGCCTGACTTACCATCTACTGCTGAGGAAAAATTTTTTCTTTAGAATAGTGCAGCTTTGCCTAGTCATTAGCTTTGCAGTTTTTCCTGGGAATCCTGTTTTCTCATTTAATGTAGGTCATGGTTAACTTAAAACCAATCAACGTAATAACCACTTCACCTCCATTAGGAGGCCTCCTATCAAATACCCAGCAGATAACAAGGGTCTGAGAGAATGTAGCTTACCGCGACCTCTGGCAGGATTGTGACATGGCACGTTTTCTGTGGGAAATAGCATGGAGGTTCCTCAAAAACTTAAAACCAGAACCACCGCATGACCCAGCGATTCTATTTCTGGGAAAAGATACAAAAGAATTGAAACCAGGGTCTCACACTGATATTGCACACCCATGTTCATCACAGCCCTATTCCCAATAGCCGCGAGGCGGAAGGAACCCATTCCTCAATGGATGAGAGGAGAAACAAAATATGGAGTATACATAGGCTAGAATCTTACTGAGCCTTAAAAGGGAAAGAAATCCTGTCACATGCTACAACAGGGATGGACCTGGACGACGTTATGTTAGTGGTGTAGAAATAAGCCAGTCACACAGAGATAAATACTGGATGATTTACTTACATGATGCATCTAGAGTAGTCCAGATCCCAGAGACAGAAAGTAGAGGGGCGGTTACCGGTGTGCGGGGAGAGGAGTGAGGGAGCTCGTTTCATAGGTTTAGTTTCAGTTTTGAAATGGGAAAAAGTTCTGGAGATCTAGTTCGTGTAACAGTGGGAATAGACTTAACACTACTGAAGTGTCCACTTAAAAATTAGGACAAAAAATTTTGTGTTTTGTGTTTTTTACCAATAAAAAAAAAAGTCATACATGCCTCGAAGAGCTACGGTGAACTGATAGATGGACGAACGGCTAAATGGACAGGTAGTTAATAAAAAGAGCCTAATGAAAAGCTAACTGTACAATCTAGGTCATAGGTATATGGGGGGTGACTATAACATTTCTTCTACTTCTTTGCATATTAAAAAATTTTCATAATGAAATGTTGGCCAACACATGAAAAAGATCAGTGTCGTCATTAAGATCTGTATACGTGCACCCTATCGGTCAGACCTATACCCGACCATGCCAGCTAATATTTAAAATTGTGGCACATTTTTCTTAAAAAGAATTAAATCCCTCTGAAAGAGTAGATTATTGTAAAAATAACAGGGAGACTCTTCAGTATTTGCATTTCTTAACATCCATTCCCTGCAGATAACACATGCACATTGGCTTTTAGCAAACTGCTCTTGGCGGAAGGGCTTTTAGGCTGAAGAACAAGTGGCCTCCGTTCAATCTCTTGCAACCACCCCCCCCCACCAGCTAATTGCATTTGCTCACTTCTGTTTGTTTGTGGTGGTTATTTCCCTGTCTTCAGCGAACACGCTGACACTGCTGTTTCTCATTTTATCAACTTCAGACCTTGCCTGTTGCCTTCCTGCCTTGAGAGGCGTGGATTCGCTCCAGCACGCTAGCCCCACCCACGACCCACACCACCCCTGCCTCCGCCGCCGTCCCCCTCCCCCTTCCTCCCAGCCAAATACACCCCCCTCGGCTCCCCCACCTGTTACCTCTACAATGGCGAATGTATACCCAGACCGCTAGTTCTCCTACGGTCAACCATCCCTATCACCTCTTGGTTCTCTGTAAGGTAGTCCCTATTCCCATGGTCCCTCACACTTCTGCTCCCACTAACCTTCCCCCCCGCAAGCTCTCCGCCAGTGTCTTTACTTCTATATCATTACATCAGTTTGAATGTGCCCCACACAAAAAACCCGAACCCGACAACATCTCCATGTTGAAAATCCCATTCCAACATGGAGAACGAACACATTGCTAAGACTAACGTAGGCACTGTAGAAACAGCTGGACGACTGATGTCTTCGCGTTGGCCAACACGGAGCTCAGACAACAGGGGTCTGACCGTAGCCTCCTCGTCCCTGCAAGGCACACGGCAAGTTCATCATGATCCCAAGTGGGAACAAAGACAAAAGGCATTTCGCAAACATCTATTTCTTTTCTTTTTTTAAAGATTTTATTGGACAGAGAGAGCGAGCACAAGTAGGCAGAGCTGGAGGGAAAGGAAGAAGCAGGCTTCGCATTGAGCAGGGAGCCCAATGCAGGGCTCCATCCCAGGACCCTCGATCAGGACCTGAGCTGAAAGCAGATGCTTAATTGACTAAGCCACCCAGGAGCCCCTCTTTCTGTATTATTTAAGGAAAAAGCACCATACCTACTGTGCCTCCTTGCTTTATTCTGAAAGTTCTCTACATCTGCATTAGATTTTTAAAAATGAGACTCAAGAAAGTAAGACAGAACCATCACAGACTATTAGAGGAAAATGAGGCCAATTTAGGGGTATCCTTGGTCTTCTCAGTTTATCTGAGCTGTCCCTGGAACTGTCTCAGCCTGGAAGGACCATGGCATGAGCCTTTTAGCATGTCCTCCCCGGAGCTGCAGGCTTTATTTCGTCCTGCCATGCGTCCGTGTCGTGCACGTATGGGATACTTTAATGAAGCAGCATAGAACGTCTCTCCAGGGATTCAAGGGTTCCCATCATCTTGGTTTTTACTGCACTAAAGCCTGAGTCTCCTGAAATGCAGACCAATTCACACTACAACTTTGCTGGAAGATGTCCAACCCAGCGTATTGATCTGGTGGCTGTGTTATCAGAAGCCGATTGTTTATAAGGTGCTCTGACACTCACGGAGCTCTCTCTGTGCCCTACTTCCCGCCAGACACTGTAAACAGCCTCATTCCAGGATTTCATATAATGCTTTAGGAGTGTGACAGTCGCAGATTGCCCTCTGATACAGTCAATCAAGTAGAGAATCCCTCCCATTTTTCTTATTTGACCAGAAGAGAAAGCAAAAGTTCAGAGCAATTCTGGGCCTTATTCTGGTATGCACCAGCTTGGGGACTTTCCTTATACTTGAACAGACCTCTGTTAATTCCAAGTCTAGAATGCTGGCCCCCACCTGCCCCCCCGCAATATCTGCCTCCGAACCACGGGAATCTGTGAACGTGTCACCTTACTAGGCAAAAGGGACTCTCAAATGTGATTAAGGACTGGGGAGACAGGTAGATTTTTCTAAATAATCCAGGTGAGTCCAATCTGATCACATGACTCCTTACAAAGAGATTTCCTGGTTGTGAGGAGGAGATGTGCCTGTGGAAGGAAGGGGTCAGATGGATGCCATGTGAGAAGGACTCAGGCTGCCATTACTGGTTTAGAAGATGGAGGGAGGGGGCCATGAGCCACGGAATGTGGGCGGCTCCTAGAAGCTAAAAAAAGGCAAGGGATTAGTTTATCTCTTAGTGTCTACAGAAAGGAACACAGTCTTGCCAACACCTTGAATTTAGCTCTGCATGACCTGTTTTAGGCTTCTGACCTATAAGATCATGTATGTGTTGTTTTCAGTGACTAAGTTCATTGTAATTTGTTATAGTGACATTTGATAACCAATACACTGCCCCAGTCCACACCGGCACACCCTCAAAAGATACAAAGACAATCAATTTTTTTTTTTAATATTTTTTAATCCTCATAGTATCCCTATAAGATAGGGTCTCATTATCTCTGTTTTTCTTTCTTTCTTTCTTTCTTTCTTTCTTTCTTTCTTTTTTTAAGATTTTACTTATTTATTTGACAGACAGAGATCACAAGTAAGCAGAGAGGCAGGCAGAGAGAGAGGAGGAAGCAGGCTCTCTGGTGAGCAGAGACCCGATGCGGAGCTTGATCCCAGGACCCTGGGATCATGACCTGAGCTGAAGGCAGAGACTTTAACCCACTGAGCCACCCAGGCGCCCCAGACAATCACTTCTTTATAACAATTAGGCACTTGAGAATTGCTTATAAATCACGTATGGAGAAATGTCAGCTACCTGGGACTCCTGCAAAATATGTCAAGTTATACCTTAGTTTCTCCAAATAGCTCAGGATTTATTCATGTAAGACCCAGACATTTTTTAATTCATTTTTAAAAAAGATTTTATTTGTTTATTTGAGAGCGAGCTTAAGTGGGGGTGGGGAAGGAGGGGAAGAGGGAGAAGCAGCCTCCCTGCTGAGCAGGGAGCCAGACATGGGGCTCCATTCCAGGACCCTGGGACCATGGCCTGAGCTGAAGGCAGTTGCTTAACCAATGGAGCCACCCAGGCACCCCAATATTTTTTATTTTTAACATTTTATGAGATGAACATTTGCAACTTTTAGGAAGTATAAAATTTAACATTTTAAGTTAAACATTCAAGTTTAATATTTTAACCTTTAGGAAGATTAAATCCTTTATAAATTATACAAATATATATATACAGACACATAAATACTTATTCATATACACGGATATATATATATATATATATATATATATATATATATATATATATTCCTTTCTATTTAAGCAGAATACATTGAACTTTATTTCACATTTTTGTGATGCGTGGGGGGATTTCCTATTTTGAACATTAGTTATTACCCAATATTATAGCATCACCGTTGTGGCTGACTAAGTACTGGAGAACTACCATATGTGGCAGATTTTCTGGATTGATCCCAATTTTAAATATTCTCTCCTGCTTTCCCTATTTTGGTCAAATCACCTTTCCTGATTTTCTGCTCAGGTACCTGGTACCTATAGCTGTACGGCTACTTGCCTTCAAAACAATCAGCCCAGAACTACTGTGCAAAAGGGAATGAGACAGGAAACTCCTTTCCAGGGGGCCATGTGGCAGCTTCTTGGTCCTCGCCTGCTGCGAAACTGTGATGAACCGAGTCACCCCTGTGGTTACTAATGGTTACTAATTGTTCTTTGAGTACAAAGAGGTGTCAACAAGCCTGTTGGGATGGAGGTGGTCTTCCTTGGAGTTTACTTGGCTCAGTGGGGGAGGTAGGGGTCGGGGAGAGAGAGAGAGAGAGAGAGTGTGTGTGTGTGTGTGTGTGTGTGTGCGTGTAAACTCTGTGGGATTCTGCATCTGTGTGTATGTGTGTGTCTGGGAGTATGAATTGTGTGCATGCCTCTGCGTGTCCATGCGCACGTGTGTACATATGCGTGTGTTCACACATGCAACCAAAGGAAAAGCAGAGAGACAGGAGCCTAGCAGGAAAAGAGAACCAACAGAGAAAGACAGAGGAAGAGCCACCTGTGGGGACAGACCCACAGAACGGGGGAGTGAAAGAAATGAAAAGGAGCAAACAAGGGAGAGAGGACAGAGGCAGAAAGTACGAGCACAGAAAGAAGACGGTGCACAAGGCAGAGAAAAGCAGGACCCCGAGGTGTGAGGCCTGTGTCATTTCCAGACGTAAGGCATGCCCTTTAGGGGAGGCGGTGGAGTTGGAAGCCTCTGGAAAGTTAATGTCATTTCCTTGCCATTTTGCTGTCTTCTGGTCACACGGCGGCTGTCTTCTGCCCCACGGTCCCGTCACCCAGCCTCAGCCTCAGCTCCGGCCCCCATGGCCCCGGGAGACGGAAAACCTCATTGTGGAGCTGTGGGTTTATTTTTTTCTGATAACTTAGCAACATCAAACAAAAGAAGCCATGCTAGTCCTCTGCCTCAGCAAGGCAAACAGTCGCTGCCCCAGCCTGGGTGCCTCCCTCCCAGGACACACACGGACGAGGCTGGGGCCCGAGGGGCTCACGGGGTTCGTGGGTTTGTGGGGATGAAGGGGCAGGGACCCGAGTCTGGGAATAATAAACACCCTGTCTGGCATTTAGTGCAGAGCAGAGACCAGGGAGAGGGGTTGACCTAGGAAGGGATGTGTCCCAGCGGGACAGGCCATCTGCCTGCGGACTGGGGAGGGTCTCAGGCCCAGCTTCCCCACGGATCTGCTCCCTGACTTGTTTTCCTGTTTACACTGGGTTTGTTTGTTTATTTATTTATGTTCATGTGCAGAAGATGGAGTCACACTGGATCAGTGGTTTCCAAAAGTTTCTGGGGATTCCAGCAGGTTCCGTGGGGCTCCTTCAGGGCCCGTGGGTGGAAGGGAGGTAGTGGAAGGAGCTGGGCGTCAGGTCTCCCGTCTGCACTAACCTGAGCTGCCCCATGTCGAGGTTCTGCTTCTGTTCGAAGACAGCTAAGCCAAAGCAAGCGCGGAACCCCTTGCGTGGGACGCCGTCCACATGCCTGCCCGTCCCTATACTTGATGGCTTACTTTCTACTCCAGAGGGTAGAGCTGCGCTCCTGGGACCCCAGGATGGAGTGGACAATGCACTTCAGCAGAAGAGAAGGCTCATTTCTTCCATGTGATTAGGAGATCTCGACTCTTCTTGACTGAACCCCAGCGCTGGAAACTCACCCAGAAAGGCTGACTCCTTGGGACCAAGGCACATCCGTCCAGGGCTGAAGGAGGGCACACCCCACCCTGAAGGGCATAGTCTGGGCACTCTGGAACTTCTGGGTGGGGCAAACCATCATTTGACGTGGTATTCAGCCATAAGGAAACAAAGAAGGTACTTCCTTGAAATCAGTGTTACCTTGATGATAACAAATCCTGCCAGAAACCGAGGGGAAGTCCAGATGAGATGATTCGTTGGGTTAGAAGGTCAGAGTCAAGCTCTGTGGGATGGCAGTGCCTTCCTGCCAGCCAGCTGCGTCCCCTGCACCAAGGCCTTCGCGCCTCGCCCAGCCTGTCCACACCTCCCCGGGGCCCACCCACTTGGTCAACAAGTAGATGTTATCCCTCAGGATATGTCATTGAGGCATGTGCCAATTCTGGGCTTCCGAGCTGCTCCCACTCACGTCACAGTGGATTGCCCATTGCATGTTCCAGAAGGATCGGAGGGCAGGCAAGTGACGGGAAAACCAATGCTCCTCTCTCGAGTTCCCTTTGAGCTTTCCTCTTGGATTTGGGAGCACTGAGGTGGGGGGACCCGCCTGTAGGCTGAGCGTGGGCAGAGGGGGGAGGCATTCGCCATCAGATGGAAAAATGACCAATTGCTCAAAAGCCAGGTGGATAAATCCGCCAAATCAGTGAAATGGCATCCTGTTCCCTCCGGAGGGGACGGCAAACACAGATGGGCAGAGCAGAGTGCTAATTACATCTCAGAAGATGCTAAATATTTAAATGCCTGCCTGGTGCCGATTCGTATCAGAGGGAATTTTATGAGATTGGGTTTCATGGGCAGTAAAACTTGTGTACCGAGCTCTTTTCTCCTCTCTCTCCGAGAAAGTGCTGTGTCGGTGTTTTACCTGGTAGCAGGTAATGGCTAGTTCCCTTTATGGAAACCATCAGCACCTTCAGCTTTGGCCCGAGTTCTCCCACCAGGAAGTTCTCCTGCACGGCTCTGCCGTAGCCAGGGAAATCGCTCCATAATTGGACCGTGGTTTATTACTGTTTCTAGGGGCAACCACTTCAGATTTCTAGCGTGTGGGTGGTTTGCATACATGAGCCACGCAGCTGTTCATGTTCCTCTGGAAGAACCGGCCGGATCGTTTCACCGGGCCAGGGCTCTCATTGCCACCCTGCCCTCTGCGGAGACCTGCGAAGGCCAGCCCCCTTGCTTCCAGGGATTGCGTGGCTGCTGGGACCGCCATATGCAAACACTC
Source organism: Mustela nigripes (assembly GCF_022355385.1). Taxonomy (NCBI): domain Eukaryota; kingdom Metazoa; phylum Chordata; class Mammalia; order Carnivora; family Mustelidae; genus Mustela; species Mustela nigripes. The sequence goes on along the minus strand of NC_081560.1, from coordinate 175,848,511 downwards.
CAGGGCCCTCGTGCCTCGGGTCACAGCTCTGAGACCCGTTCTTGCTGTGTCCTAACCTCCATACGTCACGTGCCTCCCATTCCTGGCTCAGGCAAGATAGCGCGTCCTGTATCAGCGGCCCGCCCTGAAGAGCTGGCCTTCCGAGGTCTCTCCACTGGTATCATCGATGGCTTCCCAACCCAGTCTGGTTTCCTGGTTCTTCTAGAAGGTTCACCTGGGCAGCGGAGGCCGAGGGTGGCAGCTTGGCTCCGGCACAGGGGGGTTCTGGAAAGTGCTCTGCTGTTGGGGCTCAGCTTTAGTAGATGCATTCTTCCTAGGATGCATCCACAAGGCAAAGCGTTTCAGATCTGAGCGTCACAGAGTTCAGGTGACAGAGATGGACCCTGTCACTTTTGTGCAGACATCTAAAGGGCTGCTGGGGATAGGGTCTCCTCTACCAAACCACAGCTGGGTCTGAGTCAGTTCTGGCTGCTGTCACCCCATAGACTGGCTTCTGAGCAACATTTATCCCCCACAGTCTGGAAGCTGGGCAGTCTGGGTGTGTGATGACAGTCGCATCCCAACTCACAGACTCTCGGTGTGTCCTTACCTGGTGAGGGGCCAGGGCGGCCCTACTGGCTCTTCCATAAGGGCACTAATCTCATTCCAGAGGGCTCCGCCTCCCTAACCTAATTACCTCCCAGAGGCTCCACCTCCAAATACCATCACAACTGGGAGTAGGTTTCAACAGATGAATGGGGGGAGGGCACGAACACTCTATAGCAGGCTGTGGTCCGAAATTCTACTTTTAGAGATTGAGTCCTTTATGTTGAGACACAATGTGACTTATTATACTGTCAGCTGTTAGCAGCTTTGTGTGAATTAGTTTGTTCCAGAGTCCGGTGTGATAGTTGGTCCAGGCAGCTTTGGATGGGGGGGAAGGGAGAGGGAGGAAAGTCAGGACAGAAATAAAAGCTGGGATGCGGGTGTCTCTGCCATGGGACCAGGGGTACAAAAAGGCTGTCACCAGGGCGGGCTTCTTGTTGGATTTGCTGACAATATTGGTGGTGGTGGCAACAACCCCAGTTTTAAATTTCCCTTCCTCCCGTAGTTCACAGTCACACACAGTCACAGACACATAGTAGGACTGAAAGATGCACACTCCTCGACAAGAAGACAGATACTGTGACGATGCCACTTCCGTGAGATCAAACTCATAGAGACAGGAGGCAGAGTGCTGACAGCCAGCGGCCGGAGGGGGCGGGGGATGGGGAGCTGTTTAGGAGCATGGAAAGGTTCTGGAGATCAGTTGCGGAATGCTCTGACTATACTTAATAACACTGATGTGCGCACAACCATAGTGAAGATGGTAAATTTTTATGGTACGTGTATTTTGCTGCAATTAAAAATACTCTTCAGGGACGACTGGGTGGCTCAGTAGGTTAAGCCTCTGCCTTTGGCTCAGGTCATGATCTCAGGGTCCTGGGATTGAGCCCTGCCTCAGGTTCCCTGCTCACTGGGGAGCCTGCTTCTCCCTCTACTTCTGCTTCTGCCCCTCCCCCTGCTCACAGGCACACTCTCCCTCAAATAAATAAAATCTTTAAAAATATAAATAAAAATAAAAAGGCTCTTCAAAGATGATTTGGGCTTTTCATATAGTAGATCCTCATGTAACAGTCAACTGTTGACTTGATATCTGCAGAGCCTATCCCTTTTGGGAGTTCCCAAACCTAGGAGAGAAGCTCAAACATACAAACAAAAATGAGCATACAGGGCCTGAAGACCCTCAGAAGCTGCTCCCCACTTTGCCATGCCGAGGCCGTCCCCAGCCCCTCTGCTCCCCATCTCCATGCTCTTCCCCACCACGGCCCTGCCTGCGCTTTGTCTCTCCTGGCCCCCTTCCTCTCAGATTCCTCAAGACCCCTTTCCCTTCTGGGATGTTGACTTGTGCCTTCCTGAAGTCCGTCTTTCTCGTGTCCCTCGCTCGGCATGGCTCTCCTCCATTGCTTGATCAACAGAAGTCCTAGACTTGATGTTTGGGTGTTTATGGAATTCTTGGCCAGGCTGCGGTGGGGGGTTGGGATGCTGGAAGGGTTGAGGGAGGGAGGGAGGGAAGGGGTGGTGAGTGGAGGGGATGGAGGGGTGGTGGGGAAGGGGGAAGGCTGGCGCTGGGTTGGAAATAGAAGCCGTCCGGGAGGGGATGGTGAACACAGTAAGGGACAGCAAATACATTTCCTCAACGCTGTTGGTTTTTTCCTGTCAACTCAAGACTTTTCTCTCTTATTTCTCAGATTTTATGTGTTTGGGTCCTTGCTCATATTCTCATGAAGTTGTGGAATGCAGTTCAGTTCATCACACTCAACAGACCTTATCGGAACCCGCTGTACCCAGAGTGCCATTCAAAGGGTCAGAAATGGGGCGCCTGGGTGGCTCAGTGGGTTAAGCCGCTGCCTTCGGCTCAGGTCATGATCTCAGAGTCCTGGGATCGAGTCCCCCATCGGGCTCTCTGCTCAGCGGGGAGCCTGCTTCCTCCTCTCTCTCTCTGCCTGCCTCTCTGCCTACTTGTGATCTCTCTCTGTCAAATAAATAAATAAAATCTTTAAAAAAAAAAAAAAAAGGGTCAGAAATGGCATCCGCCCCGAAGCTGCTTATGACCTAGGTAGAAAGGCGGATTCTTTCCTGATCACACTTAGCTTGGTGACTCAATCTTAGGAGAAGGTCTCACTAAACATAAAGGGGTCTCCAGATGATATGAGTTTATAAGAATTCGACTTTTTTGCCCTACTTTTGATGACTCGCATTTCTTTAGGAGGGTGGTCTCTCTAACATTTTGGGTCAGTGTGTAGGGATGCCCCACATGTTCCAGAGCATTTAGCAGCCCTCCTCCCAGGCACGAAATGCTAGGAGAATCTCGTACCCATTATTTCAGCAACCCTCCAGAAGATTCTCGTACATCTCCATGTGCTGGGACTAGGACATGGGGGCCATGTTGCTGGACTGAGAACCACTGGACTCTAGGGTAGATACGGATCCCTCCCCTTATGTAGCTTTCCAAAGGATGTGACCCCAGAAACTGCCTCACAATGCTTAGACCTCAAAGCCAGAATGACAATGACGAAGAAAGGATCAGATATGGTCAAACGAGTGCTGAGGAGCAGCATGGGGTTGTGCTTTGAGCTCTCCCCACCCCTTACCCAAACCTAAGCCAGCGGGATTTCCAGAGCAGCCCTTGAGAGTGTTGACAATGTGTTGATGTAGTTGGGAGATCCAGGGGGGCTGGCCTCTGACTCTAGGGGTCTAAGTGCTGCAGGAAATCGGAAGGCCAGAAGGACCGAGTGTATCAGAGGTGCTGGTGGGAGCCCCCTGCTCTTTTCCCGCAGCTGTGGGAGCAGAACAGCCACAGGGCCATCTGGGGTCTTGTGCTAAAGGACCAGCCTGGAGGGGCCGGGAGACCTAGGCAAGGGAGACTCGAGGAAGTCAGGATGGCCCCAAAATAAGGATCTAACCATCCTGTTAGGGAGCTGCAGGAGTTCCGTTTCTGAAAGGGCCCGCCTGAGCCTCAGCCTAGACTCTGCTGGGCGGAAAGAAACGGGGAGCTTAGGAGTTCCCGTTGGAATAGGAGCTCCCGTTGGAACAGGAGCTGTCTGCAGCCGCTGCTTCTCTTCTCTCCATCGCCTCCTACCACCCGCCCCCTCCCATCCTCCACGGGCAGGTGAGTGAGGAGAGAGTAAAGAGTGAGAAGAGCATAAGGATTAGAAGAACTGCTTCCCCTCCCCAGGGCGCCGGGGTGGCTCCGTTGGTTAAGGGATCGGCTCCTGCTTTTGGCCCGGGTCATGATCTCAGGGTCTTGGGCTGGAGCCCCACAGTGGACTCCTGGCTCAGTGGAGAGTCTGTGTTTCAGTATTCAATCTCTCTCTCTCTCTCTCTCTCTCTCTGCCCCACCCCCTAACCTCTGCCCCCTTCCCCTGCTTGCTCACTCTCTCGCTCTAAAATAAATAAATAAATCTTTAAAAAAGCAGAAGGAGGAGGGGGAGGGGGAGGAAGAGGAAGGAGAAGAAGAAGAACTGTGCCCCCTCCCCGTCAGGATTCCCACCCGGAATAATGCCATGCTGGGGAAGGAGGAAGGACATTCTGTTTCCAAACTGAGTCAATCTGGGCCTTCAAGGGACTGTGGGAATGTGGAAAGCCCTGAGCAGCTGCTGGAGTTCCCACCTGGCTGCAGGTAAGAATGAAATTTTTTAAAAGACATGAGAGAGCAAGAGTGAGAGTTGTGTTTGATCACGATCCAAATGTCACGCGAGTTTATGTCGGTTTCAAATAGATGAATTTCTGAATAATCATCCTAACTCCGCTCCCCCCTGCTCTGTGTAAGCTGCTGTGGGGGAACACGGTCAGCTTGCCTGGCGGGCGGCAAAGACCTTGGCGATGGCACAGGTTTTAGATGGCCCCTCCCCCCTTCAGACCATTGGGCCTTACCAGTCTTCATTTAGATGAACAGTGCAAGCTTCTGTAATTAACATATTGTCGTCAACTGGAATGTGCTGGGGCTGCGAATCGCAATGTGTAATTTATTGTGATTGGTCTTCACTGAATGGGATAGAAAAAAAGTAAATTAGCCATAAATTTAGAGAGATGCCACATGGTAAAACTTGATGGAAACTGCAACACTAGCAGAGAAAAGGCCAGCTCCCAAGAACACACAAGAGGAAAATGGTATTTCCTGTGAAATGCCACCAGATCCTCGCAGTATAGCAAAAGCTGGGGTGTAAGGACCGGTGCTTCTGGTTTTTCTAAGAAATGACGTGGTGGAGGCTCGGGGACCCTCCGGGATGACGAGTGCACCACCCGTCACAGGCACTGGGCGAGGAGCTCATGGAAACCCCTCAGAGCTCTCTGTGGGGCGTGCACGTGACTTGCCAGGAGGCTTGGAGGCTAAAGGCAGTGGGAGGTTTGCTGCTTTGCCTTCAAGCCTTAGCCGGTGCAATTATGGTGTCTTCGTCAGCCGGGGCTGCTAGAACAAAATACCACAGACTGGGTGGCTTAAGCAGCACACACTTCTTTCTCTCAGTTCTGGAGGCTGGAAAGTGCAAGATCAAGGTGCCAGCAGATTGGATTCTTGGCGTGGGCCTTCTTCCCAGCTTGCAGATGGCCACCTTCTCGCTGTGTCCTCACATGACAGAGAAAGGAAGCTCTGGAGCCTAGCCCTCTTCTTATAAGGACACTGATCCATCACGAGGACTCTATCCTCACAAACTCATCTAAACATGAATTTCCTTCGAGAACCCCACCTCCAAATACCATCGCGGTGGGGCTAGAGCTTCATCGGAATCTGGGGTGGCGGGCGGAACACTATTCAGTCCACAGCACATGGTAACCGTCCCGGGACACAGAGAATAGACCCTCTGTCAGATGTCCTCTTGCCTTCACCTTGGCCAACACCCAGCTGAGAATGTAGATGGCAGACAGAGCTGTTTCCTTTCGCACTCTCCAGGCTTTCAGGAGCCAAAGTGGGGGGAAGGAACGAGCCTGAGCAGCGGCGTGACCAGCGAGGACCTTCAAGTGTTATTTGTTGGGATGAGTGTGTCTGTATGGGTGTCTTGTTCCAAAAAAGATTTAAGGTGTTTGCAAAGATAAAAAGCATTGGAAGGCGGTAAGAGAGATGAGGTAAAAGGACAAGGATAGAGACAAAATAGAGGGCCGAGCCTTAAAATAGAAGGCAAATTAAATCTATTTTGCTTAACTAGGGAAAAGTGCCACGTTTTCTGGGAAGCCAGTGGCATTCTGTTCCATCTCTCTTTTAAATTAAGAGAGAAGCAGTGTTAGTCTCAATTTAGGGGCCTGCATTTTGATGAGTTTGCTGTGTTTTGGTTTTTGTTTGGTTCACTGACCTTAAATCTCCATTTCAATAAGAAAAGCAGGCCCCATCACAGCCAGTGAGTTTTCTTGTAGCCTCCTTCCTCTGGGGATCTTTTGGTGGGGGAACTTGGCAACTCCTGAGGGTAGCAGAGGAAGTCAGAGGTTAAGAAAGAATCAGCCTGTACAATGCAGGAACTCCAAAAAAGAAGATTCTGGAAAGAATGGTCATTTTACCTCTTGCATTTAGATGGCTCGTGATTAATGATTTTCTTCTAAAAGGGAGTAAGACTAGGTAGGCATCTTCCAGTAAAGCTAAAAGCTTCCTAAATAAAACAGGATTATCAGGATAATTGACTTAACTTTTTCCTTTGGCTGTGTAGGCACAGGGAAACAAAAAAGGGCTTATTCAATTCTGTGATATTTTTATTTGTTGGAACAAAGACTGTCTTTTCTTTGAACCCCAAGCCTTGTTTGCCAAGGTTATCTTTATTCAAATGCTCTGTATTAATAAGAAACACCTCTGTAGGCTTACACAGAATAGACATTTTCAGCTGCTGGCATTAAAAAACAAAACAAATAAGAAACAGGGAAGTCACACGAGTATTATATTAATATTGTCTAATGGTTCCCCATTGTCTACAGGATCCAGGCCAGTTTCTTAGCCAAGGATGAAAGGCTTAACTACACTGACTCTTCCAACTTGGTAGCTCATTTTTTTTTTTCTTTTAAGATTTTATTTATTTACCTGATTGAGAGAGGGAGAGGCAGACTCCCTCTGATGTGGGGCAAGGAGCCTGATGTGGGGCTCGATTCCAGGACCCTGAGATCATGACCTGAGCCACAGGCTTAATCCACTGAGCCACCCAGGTGCCCCTGGTTCCTCACTTTTCCTCCAGAAACTTCCCTAAAGGGATCCTCAGCTCCATATAAAAGTCTGGGGCTTGGGGGGAGGGGCCGGGGGCGGCGCCTGGGTGGCTCAGTGGGTTGAAGCCTCTGCCTTCAGCTCAGGTCATGATCCCAGGGTCTTGGGATCGAGCCCCGCACTGGGCTCTCTGCTCAGCAGGGAACCTGCTTCCTCCTCTCTGTGGCCTGCCTCTCTGCCTACTTGTGATCTGTCTGTCAAATAAATAAATAAATCTTAAAAAAAAAAAAAAAAAAAAGTCTTGGGTGTCTCAGATCCAAGCCCTGCCACTTAGCTCCTCCTTCTCCAGCTTCTTCACTAGCAGCCCTCAACCAACGGTTTATGGCCGCTGGTAATAAGTCTTTGGCCAGCTCCCTGGCCTGTCTGCCTCTGAGCGCCCAGGTATCAGCTGGGATTACTTGGAAGATTTAAGGTCAGAGGAATCACTTGGGATGGATGCTGTTATGTGCCGAACTGCGTGCCCTTAATTTTCACATGTTGAGTTTTAATGCCTGATTCCCAGGACTTCTGAATATGACTGTATTGGGAGATAGGCCTTTAAGGAGGTGAGCTAAGTTAAAATGAGGCTGTTAAGGTGGGCCCCAAACCGGTCTGACTGGTGACCTTATAAGAAGAGGAAATTTAAACAAATAAAGAGACACCAGGGATGGGAACACACAGAGGAAAGGCCATATGAGGACATGGCGAGATTGCAGCCATGGGCGCGCCAAGGAGAGAGGGCTCAGCAGAAACCAAACCTGTAGGCACCTTGGCCTTGGAGTTCCAGCCCCTGGAACTCTGAGAGATGCCTTTCTGGTGCTTTGTGATGGTGGCCCAAGCGCACCAATACAGGTGCCCTCCGTAAAAACTTTCCGTTGAGCTCAGTTCATTGCAGTCATTTTTCCTCTCCACTCATAATTAGTTTCGGTAACCATTCATTTGAAAATTACAGCTGAAGCTTAAAAATTATTTGATTTGACTCTTTGTGATGTATTTTATCACCTCTGATTCTTCAGTCATTAACCAAATCTTTACTGAGCCCTACTATGCCCTCTTCTAAAGCAACGAGAGCCCCAGATTTTCCAGTTCAGCTTCAAATCTGCCACAAAATCAGATACAGCCTGGAGCCCTGCAGGGCTGAGAAAAGTGTGACTGGTTTCTCTGTAAAAGTCACCATTGTTCTGATTTATTAAAGTAATTGGAATTGTTAAAGAATTTGGAAAATTTAGAGAAAAGGATGACTGTGAAGATAAAAATCACTCACAAGATGTCACTCCATGGGGAGAATCGTTCTTATCATTTTGAAGAATTTCCTTATAACCTGACTTTGACACTATTTGTTAGGAATGCTTTCCTAGGTTCTGAAATAGCTCTTTAAAACCATTTTGACACTGTAATGTTATTCCATTGTACAGACCTATTTAATCTATTTATTTTACAATTCACCTGACATCTGACTTTTTCCTATGATGATGTTGAGTTAAGTAGCCTGGTTCATTCATTCTCCATATAAATCTATCAAATTTCCAATAGCTTCCTGTGATAGATCCCAAGAAGGGGACAGCAGGATCATGGGACGTGCACTTTGCAGTTCTTGGTAGACACGCCCAGACTGCTAGCCAGGGGTGATTGCACACGCCGGACATGGTTTTTACTCTCAAATAATCAGGGACATGCTACGGGTACTTCTCCTGCTTAGATTTGATCACCCCAGACTTAGGACAAGAATATTTATTTTTTTATTTTTTGAGACCAGAGAGGCTTGTGTTTTAATGACAAAACAGCGGTTTTGATTACTGCACTTGGTATGACACCAACCAATAAGCTTGTCACGATCAAGATGTAAGACTGGAAAACCGAGTTTTGGGGTTTTTTTTTAAGTCTAGGATTTTAAATCGAGCACAAAAAGTAGAAGGACCTTTAGAAGCCATCTGCCAACTTCACAAACGGCCAAACTTCAGCCCAGGGAAGTGGATTCCTTCAGGTCATGGAACCACTTGTCAATGGATGGTGTCAGCGTTCCTGTTTCCTGGATACGAGTCGTAGAAACGTCTCTTACGGGACTCAGGTCAAGGCAGCAGGAAGCAAGAAAGCTAAAACGTAAATGTTTCTGGCCACGAGTTCCCTAACTCAGCTGCTAATAAAAGGCTTTTCAAACACCTTCTCTTGATGAGTTAATTAGGAGGCCAGTGGGTTTACAAAGAGGATTCTGAAATCATATTTCTGAGTAAGAGATACAGTTAGAATTGAAGATTGCCCACTACAGAAACTCCGGTACTTGCCTGCAGAGAAAATGAGACCTTAATGCCTTTTGGAGCTTTTGACTGATGGATGGAAGCCCAGTGCTCACCTCCCTTCCCAGGGCTTGTGGAATGAAGAACTAGTGAGAAGTAAAGCATTATTCTCGCTTATCTTGTAACATGACAAAAATAGATCGAATATCCAAGGACAGTGGGCGAGGCAAAATGTTTGTCTTCCTTTTTTGAATGTGGAAGCTCAGAATTCAAATAAACTAAGTTCTAGATCAGCACAATCTAATAGAACATAATATGAGCTGTAGACGTAATTATATCTTTTCTGGTGGGCACATTTGGAAAAGTAAAAAATGGTTGTTAATGTATTTATTTAACCCAGTATATCCCAAATATTATCATTTTAACATGTAATCAGTGGAAAAATTGATATTGAGCTCTTTTACCTTTTGGGGTTATACTTTATCTTTGATATCTGGTGTGCTTCTGCACTTACAGCCTATCTCATTTGGACTAGCTGCATTTCCAGGGTCAGTACCCACATGGGGCAAGTGTTTCCATATCAGATTGCAGAGCCCTGTGCAACAGAATTCAGTCTCCAGGGGACCCATGCCTGTGGAGCTCATTAGCAAAATGGAAGAGGTATCTTGGAATAGAAAAGACGATACAGTCATTTCTGTTTTAAAGGTCCTGTAGGAGGGGCGCCTGGGTGGCTCAGTGGGTTAAAGGTCCTGTAGGCAATGTGTCTAAGTTGTTATTAAGAAATGTGTATGGGTGGGGCGCCTGGGTGGCTCAGTGGGTTAAAGCCTCTGCCTTTGGCTCAGGTCATGATCCCAGGGTTCTGGGATCGAGCCCCACGTCGGGCTCCGTGCCTGGTTCTCTGCCTACTTGTGATCTCTGTCTGTCAAATAAATACACAAAATCTTTAAAAAAAAGGAATGTGTATGGGCAATGGGGTGCTGGGCCGGCTCAGTTAGGGAAGCACGCGACTCTTGATCTCAGAGTCATGAACTCAAGCTTCAGGTTGTCTAGAGAACTCACTTAAAAATAAATAAATCGGTTTAAAAAAAAAAGTGCGTATGGGAGAGAGAGAAATTAATTGGCCTCAGCTGGGCAATTTTGCACACTTGACCGACAGCTTCGATTCACATCCCCAAGTCTCAAAAGATCATCTCCTGCTGACCTTGTAGGCTCCCCAGCTCCATTCCTCACACCCAGAGGAGCCCCGAGGGCCTGGCTGTGGCGAGGAGCCACAGGAAAGGTCTAGAACAGGACGCCACAGTTGGCAGAAGGTTTCTCTTATCAGGGACGCACAGAGAAAGAAAGTCTCCTTGTTCGGGGAGGGTTTCTTTTGTTTGCTTTTTCTTTTCTCTTTAGCTGAGGGGTGTTCCTGGGAAAGATGAATGCCTCTGGAAGCGGAAATTCTTGGCAATAAGAAAAAAAACCCGCCCGGGGGCGGACAGCCCACCGAGCAACTCCCAGCCACCCGGGTTCAGCAAGGGTCTGGGTCCTACGGCTCATGATCTTGCAGGAGGGCAGGTCTGTGGAGAGCCTGGGGCTCGGGGCCCATCCCCTGCCTCTCCCCTGGGCCGGGGCTGCCTTCCCAGCACCAGCGCCCTGAGCCACCTTGCCGATTGTAATAAGGGGGAGACCAGGCAGGCCAGGCAGATCTTGGCATCTCGGCTTCTGCAAGTGAGGAAGCCTTGAAGCCCCTCCTAGGAATCTGGGGGAGGTGTGGGGATCCCGAGCCCAAGGCGGTTGGCAGGAGGGTCCAAACAGGCAGAGGGGGTGGCCAGGGGAGGCTTCACAGCGAAGGTGATATTTGAGCACAATCTACCCAGAAATGGGGTGTTAGGCAAGTTCTTTATCCTTCTGGATACCTAGCAATAGTCATGGTAAGAACAGAGCTAACAAGCGGCACACTTGACCTGCAGCCTTCCGAGTTCCTTATGCACATGGAACTCCTTGACTCTTGAGGCAGGGGCTATTATTGCCTCATTTTACCAGGTGGAAAGAAGAGGCAGAGAAAAAAGTAGGTTTGCCTGAGTAGGTTAGCTGAGATCACACAGTTAATGACTCAGCAGGTAGGTCTGGCTCCAGAGCCTGCCCCTTTCTTTGCCAGCCCTAAAAGGGGTGGTCTCGAACAGGGACCTTGGGCCCGGCCCGATGTCAACAAGCAAAATTGAGAAGTGATTGCCTGTGTGTGGCTCGTGCTTTATCCGGGCGGGGTCCTCCCGGTGCTTCCATTTTTCTGTCTCCAAAGCCGAGTAACTAACCCCTGTTCCCACGTCGACCGTTTCCGAAACATCGTGCTGGACTTCAGGGGACACCCCAGTATGACACTGGCTGGGGAGCCAGTCCTAAGAAACAGATCCTCGCTTTGGGCAGAAAGAAGCAAGTGCATTAGAAAGGTAGGCAGGAGAAGGTACCACCCGAAGTCTGCACGGCCCACGCCCAGGGTGGGCAGTCCCCTTGGGGCCGGTGGGGGCCTCTGGCAAGACGTGCTCAGAGCGGGTCTTGACTGCCAGGAGGATGTGGGTAGGAAATGAGTAGAACAGGGCCGGGGTTGGGGGGGCGGCGGTGGCGCGCCCAGGCAGGAGCGGGGCACAAGTTCAGGCTGGGACAATGCAAAGAGCGAGTTTATCAGAAACAACCCTATTCCGAGGCCTGTTTCCTAGAAGTGTTACAATTAATAAGCACAAAACCGTTCCCAAATCCTGATTATCTGTTCTGATTTAGGGGGCTAAGAAGCCGGGCAACTGACAACATCAGCAAATCCCAAAGTAATTTCCAGCTGGTTTGGAACGCAGCTGCTTTGACCTCCTAATTATGCTGCTTGCCCTGGACGCCCACCGCCATGGCCAGGTGGGAAGCCGGCATGGACCGACAGCGGGAAGATCCCCTTTCGTGGGAGAGAGGAAGAAGAGCCAGAGGACTGAGCCCAGCCAGGTGAGTTCTGTGTATCTTGTTACTTACACTGAGGGGGTGTGACCTCCGGGGCAGTTTCTCTTTAGCTCAGCTTCCCCATTCTGTGAATGGGGGGTACAATGCGTCCTGCCTCCCTGAGTTATTTAGGGACCAAGGGAGCTAGCTGATAGTGTCCGCTATCAGCTAGCTCCCTGGCCCGCTTGGAGCCAGCTGATGGGTTCTGTGAGCCCATCCCCTGGTTTCTGAGGCTTCGCTTCCAGAGGCTCCAACCTGAGACCTCCCTCGGTGGATGGCCCTTGGGCTGCAGTAGCTGCTTCTCCCCACTCTTGCTGGTTTCTCCTGGGAGCACCTCCATGGTGCTCACTCTCACACGAATCTTCTTCTGAGCCTACTTCTGGTGAATCCAACCGAAGGCAGTTTACAAAAGCATTTTTGAAAATTTGCAAGTGAAACACATTCTTGTAAGGCATGACCATTTGAAATAACCTCAGAACTGACTGTACAAATCTTACATCTCTGAATTATTGGGGTCAGCACAGAATGAGAGGTCAAAGGGGACCTGACGCTAGTTGTTCCATAATTTACTGAGTGCCTTCCGCCTCCGTGACTACCCTGCTTCTGACTTTGTGCTCGCCGCCCCATCACCAGATCGACCCGGAGCCTTCATCTTCTCGGGCCTCTGGGGGCCTCCACTGCTGCCCCGTCAGCTAAGGCTGCACTGTTTTCCACCCAGGGGTCGTCACTTATTCCCACTACACTCCCTGCTCGACCTTTCTCAGGGCTCCAGGAAAAAGCCAAGACTTGAGCATAAGACAAGGGCGTGGGTTGGATTCAATTTGGAGAACCGTATAAACAAGGTGCATGCTTTTGGAAATTGTCAAGGGGGCAAATCATGAACTCAGTTTTTTTTTTTTTTTTTGAACTCAGATTATTTGATCAACAAGACTTAAATAGAAACAGAGACTATTCATTATGTCCCCCGATTTAGTTCCTTTTAACAAGGAACACATACACACATGCTTTCAAAATAGGTCCTCAAGATTCAAAGTCTTGTTTTGATCTCCTATGGCTGATGAGTCCACATATCAGGGACATCCTTGGGAGCCTGGGGACAAGGATGGAGGCATCGCCATGTTCAGAGTCTCTAAGTTTTCATCTTCTTCGTTTAAGGAGAACATTCCAGCTCCCTTTCAAAACCAGATCACTGTAAAGACCATAAATAATCAAACTTACCTTTGAGACCCAACGGCCTCACTTTCTAACGGCCAAATTCTTGGCACCCTGTCCTGTATGCCTTCATGCCAACAACCGGAGAGCTAACCCACGTGCTTGCCTATTTATATGAGCACGGTGCCGCTTTAAATCGAGCGGATCCAGCCTGGCCTTCTTGACTTGTCAGAATACCTAGGCTTGATCTGGAGCAGGACCCAGCCAAAGACTGAAGGAGGGGGTGAGGCAGACTTAGTTGAGACCGGAAGGGAAGCCAGAGAGCTGTTTAGCCTGCAGCTTCCCCTTCATCCTTGTGGGGCATCGGCGGAAGGCATAGACATGTGGGGTCAGAACCACCAGCTGCCTCACTCGAGCCTTCAGCAGCAGAGAGGTCTAGCACAGATTGTCCTGTGTTCCAAAAGGAAGGCAGGACCCAGGGACAGGGAATCCAGAACCCAGCACTAGGGACATCTGGCATAGGGTTGTGCGGGAGAGTCAGGGCCTATGCTGAGAACAAATCATGGAATCTGGTAGGTGATGTGGGGAAGCTAACCCCTTAGGCGCAGAAGGACAGAGCACTGGCACTAAATTAGGAAATTAGCAGTTGGCCTGAGTCAAAGCTGAGAGCTGAGGGCACGAGCTCCTTAAATCCCTCTTGCGAGGCCAGGCAGGGATTGACCCTGAGGGAGCCACACAGGGACTGACCAGACTCGAACTCAAACCCAGTGTCTCTGGCTTTTGAGTCAATGTCTTCATTAAGTGAAGTTCCCAGGACCAAATACCCCCAAATCCTAGGTCTACCTGCTACCCTTCTCAGTCTGCCTCAAGGGCCCAGAAGACGTTCGTCACCTGGGTTATTTCTGGGCATGCAGATATAGGGGGAAATGGGCTGGATGTTTGTGGAACATGAACTTACTGAGCATGAGTCTGGTACAAAACACTCGGTGTGAGTGAACTAAGTAAACGGACTACTTCTAGAAAAGTCAAAAATCCTCTTTTTCCACTAGAACCCATCAAACCCCACAAAGGTAAATTTCCAAATCTCTAGGTTCTGCTGGAATTCTGTCGTAGCAAATATTGACTGAAGTTGGTGGGCTGCTGGCAAGGTCTTGTCAATGTTTCGGTTATCTGGAAACTCTGCCAGGCTGTTGTGGGGAGTCAGGAGGCCTGGCTGGCTTCGGGCCCAGGCTCCGTTACCAACCAGCAGGTGTCCTGCAATGACCCCCTTCGACTCACTGCCCGCCCACTTTCCTACTTTGTAGCATGATGGCGTTGACCTAGAAGACCTCTCAGATCCTTTCTAGGTCTAAAAATGCATGGTTTTATGACCTAAATGGGGGCATGTGGCTAAAACCATCTGCTGTTAATCTGGACTTCAAATCAGTTTGATAAATGTGTTCAGGCTTGGGAGATGGCCTGGGTACACTTGTGAGATCCAGATTGGCCTTTTCCAAACCCCAACTCTGCATGAGACTCATGGCCTGGGGGAGCCGTTTGGAGCCTCCAGGCTGGGTAGACGGTGCAGACTTTGGTGCCACTGACAATAAACATTGGTCCCCATCTGGCTGAACCCTGCAGTAAAGACCACGTGGAGTATTTTCTTTCTCTTTTTCACCTGGATGGAGCTCAGTGCAAACACAGACTGGAAACTCCAAATGAGGGCACAAGCATTTTAATAGATAGTCTGTCAAAAACATTAAAATTCTTCCAAGGGGCGCACCAGACCTCTGGCTACGTTGACACAGGCTGTCGGAACAGACTCTGAGACCATGCTCTGGAGTCGCTAGGGAGAAGCAAGACAACTCCCGTGTGGAAACCATCCTCCATCGGAGCTGGTCTCCAGCAGCGTCTGGCCCCTATCTCAGATGTCTGCCGTTCTCCTTTAAAAGGGGGGGGGGGGTGGTAAAGTGAAAATTTTTTTTTCCTTCGAGGAGAGTGTCAAATGCTCTGACAATGGGAGGCTGTCCTTTTGCATAAGCATTAGAAAAACCATCCGCTATGGTGGAGAGAGTCCTCTGCTTCAAGAAAATGGTATTCACAAAAAGGTTACTTCACAAAATAGTGAAGCGTAATCTGGATCCGCGGGGAGAGGCTGGGCAGAGGCAAGTGCTGGGCCAGGCACCAGACCGGCTTGGGGGTGAGGACAGGTGACCAGCTCTCTCCAGCACTCCCTATGTGGGGCCATCCCTTTGCTGTGCCTGCCATGTGCACTTGCATTTATAACATGGGAGAAGCTTGTTTCCAGTCATCAAAAGAGTATACAGTGTACGGAATATCCCTGGACTAAAAGTAGGCTCCATGAGACACTTGGACACCCCATGACACATACTTCTTTCTTATTCACAATGACGGTGAAGAGCAGCCCAGATAGTCCAAAACCACAGGGAGTCCGGGAATAATTTATAGCAGGCACACACATGATTGTCTTCTATTATTTCTAGAGTTCTGTTCTAAAATCCCGTATTTGTAGAATGAGAGTGCCTGTGCCCTTTAAAAAAAAATTGTGGTAAAACACATAAATGTACCCTCTTAATTTTAAACCATCCATTACAATATTGCGAACTGTAGGTACATTGTTGTACAACGGATCTCTAGAACTTTCTCACCTTGCAAACCGAAACTCTTACAGCAGAACAACTCCCCTTTTTCCTCTCTCCCCAGTGGCTGGCAACCACCATTCTACTTTCTGTTTTTATGGGTTTAATTTCTTTAGATACCTTGTATAAATGGAAACACGCAATATTTGTCTTTTTGTGACTGGCTTATTTCACTTAGCAAAGTATCTTTGAGGTCCAACCTTATTGTGGCATCTGATCAGATTTCCTTCTTTTTTAAGGCTAAATAATATTCCATTGTACATCTAGGCCACATTTTGTTTATCTGTTTATGGACATTTAGTTTCTTCCACCTCCTGGTTGGGAATAATGCTGCAGTGAACATGGGTATGCCACTATCTCTTCAAGATCCTGTTTTAAATTCTTTTGGATAAATACCCAGAAGTGGGATTGCTGGATCATATCGTTGTTTTATTTTTAATTTTCCATACTGTTTTCCATAGTTGTTTTCCATACTGTTTTTTTTTTCCATACTGTTTTCCATAGTTGCTGCATGAACTTCTATTCCCACCAACAATGCACAAGGATTCCCTTTTCCCCACATCCTCACCGACGCATGTTATTTCTTTTTGATAATAGCCATGCTAGTAGGTGTGTGGTGGTATCTCACTGTGGTTTTGATTTGTATTTCCCTGATTAATAATGTTGAACACCTTTTCAAGTACCAGTTGGCCATCTGTATGTCCTCTTTGGGAAAATGTCTATTTAGTTTCTCTGTCCATATTTAAATCAGATTTTTTTTTTTTTTTTTTTTTTGCTATTGAATTGTAGGAGTTCTTTATGTATTTTGGATATTAACCCTTTATCCAATAGATGATTTGCAAATATTTTCTCCCATTGCCTTTTCACTTTGTTGGGTTTCCTTTGCTGCATAGAAATCTTTTAGTCTGATACGGTCCCACTTATTTATTTTTGCTTTTGTTGCCTTTGCTTCTGTTGTCAAATATGAAAAAAATCATAAGACTGATGTCAAGGAGCTTATTGCCTATGTTTTCTTCTAGGAATTTTAGGGTTTCAGGTCTATGGTCAAGTTTTTTTAAAAACTTTTTAAAAACTTTTTTAAAAACTTCGAGGGGTGCCTGGGTGGCTTAGTTGTTTAGCCTCTGCCTTTGGCTCAGGTCATGATCCCAGGGTTCTGGTATTGAGCCCCATATCGGGCTTCCTGCTCAGTGGGAAGTCTCCTCCTCTCTCTCCCCCTGCTTGTGTTTTCTCTCTCACTGTGTCTCTCTGTCATATAAATGAAAATGAAATCTTAAAAACAATAACAACAACCTATTTTGCATTACTTTTGTGTATGATGTAAGACAATGGTCCAATTTCATTCTTTTGCATGTGCGTGTCTGGTTTTCCCAGCACTATTTATTGAAGAGACTACTCTTTCCCCATTTCCTTGACTCCTTTATTGTAAATTAATTGACCATATAATTGTGGGTTTATTTCTGGGCTCGCTATTCTGTTCCATTGATTTATGTATCTATTGTTATGCCAATATCATACTGTTTTGATTACCATAGCTACACTCTGTAGTTTGAAATCAGGAAGCATGATGCCTCCAGTGTTGTTCTTCTTTCTCAAGATTGCTTTGGTTATTTGGGGTCTTTGTAGTTTCATACAAATTTTTAGGATCATTTATTCTTTTTATGAAAAGTGCCATTGGAATTTTGATAGGGATTGTACTGAATATGTAGATTGCTGCGGGTAGTGTGGACATGTTAACAATATTTATTCTTCCAGGGGTGCCTGGGTGGCTCAGTGGGTTAAAGCTCAGGTCATGATCCCAGAGCCCTGGGATCGAGTCCCAAATCGGGCTACCTGCTCCTCAGGGAGCCTGCTTCCCCCTCTCTTTCTGCCTGCCTCTCTGCCTACTTGTGATCTCTGTCCGTCAAATAAATAAATACAAATCTTTTTTAAAAAAATTTATTCTTCCAATCCATGGGCACAGCATATTTTTCCATTTATTTGTGTCTTCATTAATTTCTTTCATCAGTATCTTACAGTTTTCACTGCGTAGGTCTTTCATCCCTTTGGTTAAATTTATTTCTAGATATTTTTTGATGCAATTATAATTGAAATTATTTTCTTAATAAGAACTGTCTTTTTGACAGTTCATTATCAGAGTGTAGAAACACAACTGATTTATGTATATTGATTTTGTATCCTGAAACTTCACTGGATTTGTTGATTAGTTTTAACAGTTTTGGTGGCGTCTTTAAGGTTTTCTATATATGGTACCATGTTATCTGCAATTAGAGACCATTTGACTTCTTCCTTTTTGATTTGGCTGACTTTTTTACTTTTTTCCCTTGATTGATAGCTCTGGCTGGAGTTTCCAATACTATGTTGAATAAAAGTCATGTAAGTAGGCATCTTTGTCTTATTCCTGATCCTTGAGGAACAGCATCTCGTTTTTGGTCAATGAGTATGATGTTGGCTGTGGGCTCATCATATATGGCCTTCATTATGTTGAGGCACCTACTTTGTTGAAAGTTTTTATCATAATTTTTTAATGTGCAAAGTGGGTCCTTGTTGAGGAGGGATTCATAGCAAATCTCTTGGCATCATAAAGTTATACAAATTGTGGTTTCCCCTTTTTGGGTAAGGAAATAAGAGTTTGAGGACCCTCAAACATGGAGATAAAAGTCCTGGTGGAGAGGGGGCCACCATTCCCTGGTGATGGGAATGTCTATATCAGGGAAGTCTGGTGTTGAATTATTACCAATCCCTGTGCTGTTCTCCAGTTCCGTTAGATCCAAACCCTTGGTAAAAATATATTGCCATTTCCATGGTGCTGGGTTGGGAGGGGGGTGAGTGGAGAAGGAGGAGTGATAGGGGCTGGTGTGGGGCAGAAATAGAAGAGCAGCAGCCCAGGGAGGTCAGGAGCCAGAATGGTAGTGGGAGACATGGTGAGAATGTGAGCCCCTGGAGTGCTGGGAAATCTAGAGATAGTCCTGAGTTTCACACCAAGGAGGAGGACTACTGTTCCTGCCCTGAAATCTGGCAACAGTGCAGTTAGGGGGAGAAGGAGGATGCGCACGCACACACACACACACACACACACACACACACACACAGGAAACATACCTGGTAACTAAGGCAGCAAATGCTAAATGTGCATTCATTGAGCAGAAAAGGTAAGAAGCACTATGAGAGTTTAGAATCCAGAGGGGTTATTTTGGCTGGAATCTGTGGTAGCGCTGGTAGATGTTGAACAACCAGCCCCTGGGGAAGAAAATAAAAGCTTTACTTTGTAGTGTTTGCCACTTCCGTGGTGTAAATACCGTAATTCCACCCTGGTTAATTTCAAGTCACCAAGTTGACTTCATGAAATGTGGAGGTGGGAGGAGACACAGGAGACACACAGGAGTCCATCATTATGGAGGAGTTCTGCCACAAAGGTGCAGTAGATGCAAAGACACTCAAGCAGAGATTAGCATCAAGCATATGATAGTAATTCAGAAGTGATGAGTTCTGAGCATTTACTACTTCCGTCTTTAATTTCTTTCATTGTAAGTTTACACAATGCAACTTTTATTAATACCTATGTTTAAGAACTGGCTTGTGAAATTCCTGAAAAATTACCAGTTAATTCTCATGAGCTGATATGAGCCAGCTCTAGGACCCTACTGGCTCAAGACAGGCTTTTTGGAGAAGGTGGGACTTAAGCTGGGCTTTGGAGGGCAAAGAGGAGTTTGATAGGCCTGGCAGAAGGTATTGTAAGGAAGGCAAAAGATATGGCAAAATTGTGGCCCATAAAGCAGGTGGCAGGAGTGACAATAATAGGGCTTCTCTTGGTTCTGTAATGTTTTAAGGTTAAGAAATTGCCTTTTTAGCAACTCAAAAATGATGGAAAAATCCAGGAGGCATTGAACACTCAGAATACACATATAGCTTACAAGGCACCAAACACTTGTGGTATACTAAGTATAGTTATACCAGGTACTGAATATTTATAAGGTCTTACAGTGGTCACATATTGGTGTTTCCCACTCTGGTCCCCTGTGTTCCCTGCCGGATGAAATGCAGAGGAACTCAACAAGGTAATCGACAAGCTACTATTATGGCCGTGAGCACTTGCCCCTGCATTTCCCTCACAGAGCAAATGCATATTACGGGCCCAGGTATCTTCTGCCTGTGAGTCCCTTTTGCTCAAACATCAACTCTGGTCTTCTTAGTGAAACCATCGGTGGGGAAGGTTAATGGCGCCCGGAGAGATGGGTTACCCAAACACTGCATAATCTAAAGCTCTGATAGTATGGTCTTTGACTACTACCCTAACCCATCTCTTTCCCCTTGTTTCTCAATTTTAAAAATTGATTTAATAAACTGTATTAATTTATTAATTCTTAGTGAGGGCTGCTATAGTGGAATATCAGATGGATTATAAACAACAGAAATTTATTTCTCCCAGTTCTGTAAGGCTAGGAAGTTCAAGATCAAGGGGATGCCAGTCTGGGTGTCTGGTCACATCCCAGTTCAGAGATGGCTGTCATCTCACTGTGCCCTCCTCCAAGGTGGTAGGGGAGAGGAAGCTCTAGGGGGTCTCTTCTATAAGGGTATTAATCTCATTCATGAAGGCTCCACTCTTAGGACACAATCACCTCCCCAAAGCCCCACCTGCTAATATCATCACACTGAGGATTAGGTTTCAACATAAGGACTGGGGTGGGGAGGATCATGAACATTCAGTCTACAGCAGTTAGTTCTCTAGGGCTATGGAAAAATTATCCCACAACTAGTGGCTCGGAATAACAAACCTTCATTCTCCTAATTTCTATGGGTCAGGAATCTGGGGGGCTCCTCTGGTCAGGGTCTCTTACCGGCTATAATTACGGCTTTGGCTGGGCAGCAGCCGTCTCAAGGTCAGCTGGCAATGGATCTGCTTTTAAGCTGCTTAGGTGGTATTGGCAGGATCCTTCCGATTCTTTGTGCTGCTGGTCAGAGCCCTCAGTTCCTTGCCCTGTGGGCCGCTCTACAGGGAAGTTACATGGCAGCTGTTGTCCATCACGGTGAGGGGAAGGGGAATAAGACAGAAGTTGGAGGGACAGCCCATCACTTTTGCCAGGTTCATTAGACTGGAAGTCACTAGGTGTCCTGTCAGTACTCCAGGGGAAAGGATTATACAAGGATGTAGCTATTAGGACACAAGGGGCATGGGGGCCATCTCAGCAGCTGCCTGTCACATAAAGTTCTGTGACTTGCAGCTTAGACAGCCCACTGGTGGACTGGGGGGCTGGTTTCTCATCAAAGTAATTCCATACCCCCGTCCCCCAGAGGTTCTTACCCTTGTCTCACAGCAACCTTGAGGTGTCAGTGGCGGTGGTCCCATTTTATAGCAAAGACATTGAGAATTTAATGACTCCTCTGTGTCCACATAAGTAAGTACAAGAGTCAGACCTTGAACTCTGGTCTTCTGAGTTCTAGGCTGCAGCCTTTGCCCTTTGCTGTATGGTACTAGGGTGAATAGTGTCCCCTTCCCCATCTCCCACCCCTACCAAATTCATATCCTCCCAGAACCTATGAATGTGACCTTATCTGGAGCTAGAGTCTTTGCAGATGTATTTAATTAAGGTGAGGTCATACTGAATTAGGGTAGGCCCTAAGTCCAATGACAGTGTCTTTATAAGCAGGCCATGTGAAGACCCAGAGACATGGGGGCTGGGGAGCAGATGCCATACAACGATGGAGGCAGCGACTGGGGTGATGTAGCTACAAGCCAAGGAAGGGCAAGGATCACCAGCAGCCATCAGAAGCTGGGAGGAGGCAAGGAAGAGTCCTTCTTAGAGCCTACGAAGGCCCGGTCAACCCACAAACACCTCGATTTCAGATTTCTACCCACCAGCACTGTGGGAGAATAAATGTGTTTGAAGCCACCCAGTTGGCTGTCCTTTGTTATGTCATTGAGCTCCAGGAAACCAATATTTGTATTGTCTCCCTCGAAAAAGATCTCAGCCACAAACTTCCTGATGTCTACAGCATGGTGAAAGGGTTTGTTGATAGTGGTTCACAAAGCACAAGGACTCTGGATTAGCCTCCATCCAGAATTCAGTTCCCTCAGTTCCCCTCCTGGCCCAAACAGCCTGTCTTCTAAGCCAGCAGCCATAACCCAGGACTGGGTGGAAGAAAAGGGACGCGGTGAGTAGATTCTCTGCCTCTGGTCTAAGATGATAAACATTACAGGACAGAAAACGTGGGTCCGTGAGATTTTTCTTTCTTCTTCCACGTGACAGGCCAAAGATTAGAATCCCTCTGCCCTTCTCCCCCTCATTCCCTTGAACTTGAAGGCACTTGGAACGACCGGCTCACAATAGCTCCGTGTGTGTGTATGGAGTCTTTGGTAGTCTCTGTTCCTTGCATGTGCTGACTTAGAATAAGAAGCAGAGGTTGGGGTTCACCTGGAAAAGGGGTGGGTGTGGCAGGATGGCTGTGGGACGTGTCCTTCTGTGCATCCACGGTGGGCTCACACAGAGGAATCCGCAGCATTGCATCAAAGGAGAGGGAGGCTCAAAGGATGTTCTTCGGACACCGAGCGTTGGCAAAGGACTTTTGCTCATGTTTGCAGCTATTGAAATGCAAGAATTTCCTCTTGTACAAGGAAAAATAGCTCATCATGTGAATTGTGATTAAGGTTTAAGGATTATCCTTAAAATAACACTAAAAATCATGCCTAAGTGCCTGCCACCTTCTGGCTGGCCTTCTGATGAAAGCAACTGTCCCACTTGTATTCTGCAGGGCCCAGTGACTAGTGATTCACAGTTTGTGGTCCAAAAGCATCTCAGACTGGAAGGGACCTTAGAACTGGTTGGTCTAAACCTACTCCTTTGGCAGAAAGAGAAGCAAAGGCACAGAGACTCTCTCCAGTCTGCCCAGAAGCTTCCCTGTCCCCACCAAGAACCCAGCTGGATCAAGGGCTCTGTCCTCTGTCTCCCTACTCTGTTCTGATGTCTTCTTCTGATCTCTGTATTTGTCTGTACCACCTCGATCCCTACAGCATCTGTAGTTTACATGGTGGGCTCAACCATTTGTCCTTCTACCTATCACTATGGGTCCACCACTCTGTGCTATGGGTACGGAGAATATTATGGCAAGATCTTTGTTGTCAATGAGCTCACTGTCTAATCAGAGAGCAAACACTTGCATGCAAGGAACTAGACCTCAAGTTAGACTTCTCCTTCCAGAGAGTATAGTTCCCATCTAGCAAACCATTGGAAGAACTGGAAAATAGTAGTCGTTAGTGGCCATGGTCTCACAAGGAGGTACCATCGATTGACCTATATCATTTGAAAAGTTAGTGGAACATAGATTTGGCAATCCTACATCCTGAATTTTTCAAAATCGCTTCGATATAAAATATTCTCTTTTTAGTTCATGTGTTTTAACTATTGGTCATTAAGAACTGGATGTCGCTCAGCCAGGGTTTCTTGTACCCAATCCAACTTCTCTACCTCCTTCCTACTTTGCCTCTGACAGATTCATTCTTTGGACCGCAATCTTAAAACATCTCTATTCTAGGAAGAGTAACACCCTAAGCCGTAGGTGAGCTGTATCTTCAGCAAGCACATGAAGCCCCTCTTCAGATAGGGGATCCAGAGATGCTCAAGTGTACCTGGGAGCATGGGTCTGTTGAGCTGAATGGGAGATGGAATCTTATGAAGACCACGAAATAGGCATCAACAGAATGCTTTGGGGCTATTCTCAATGGGCCTTGGGGATAAGCATGCAGGGTGAGTGGGTAGAACATGAGAGAAGGTCCTGGGGAGTGGGAAAGAATCTGTTTCTTCCAGTCATTCTGCCACTTTACCCAGGGCCGGTCCTGTTAGGAGCTCACTGGCTGGGGGCCTGGAGATGCAAACCACAGCAAGCAGGAAGAGATCTAAAGTCGCTGCATTTCAGTTTTATACGCAAAGTATCCCTGCTCTTCCTTTTTTCAACAGCTTAGAGAGAAAAGAAGTCCATGTTGCTTTCTGGATTGGTGCAAAGGTCTTTTCTTTCTGGATAAGGACAAATGGTTACCAGCAAGGCAGATCTTTCAATCATGGATGACTTTAACCAGAAATTAGGGAGCGTGCTAGGGAGTCGTCTCAAGGCATTCCGGGCTTCATCCACCCAGGTAGCCCTGACACTTGTCTCTGTGCTGTTACAGATGTCCTTATGCCCATCTTT
This sequence comes from Mustela nigripes, assembly GCF_022355385.1. Classification (NCBI taxonomy): domain Eukaryota; kingdom Metazoa; phylum Chordata; class Mammalia; order Carnivora; family Mustelidae; genus Mustela; species Mustela nigripes. The sequence goes on along the minus strand of NC_081560.1, from coordinate 175,824,611 downwards.
CCCCCACCGACTTTGTCTTACTGGTGTCTCAACAACCATTACCAAGGTAATGAAAGAGTATGTTATATAATATGCATGTTTGAAATAGATATGTAAGTTTAGAACAGATTTGCTGTATTTTCCTTCAGGAAAACTTATTTTATTCATCCAAATATATTTTAAGCACCAACTGTATACCAAACATGAATGGGGCTGAAAAGGGAAGAGTCCTGGGGTAGGGCAAGGTGTAAAGTTGTAAAGTCTTCCCTCCTCCCTTGGGGAGAGTTTCCCTTTAGCCCCGAAACTTTCTCCCCAAACCTGTGAGCTCCCCTACATCCCACGGCTGGGAACTCAAAGGCATTGTCCCAGTACTCTTCTTGATTGCTTTTTGTCTGAAAAACACTTCAGAAAACCTGTTTCACAAATGTTTTGGCTTCAGGCATTTTGACCTATTGCTTTTTATAGTGCTGCCTCAAACACTTGGTGGCCTTATGTTGTCCCAGTCTCCAATCTTGTCTACGGATTATAGGAAAGACCTCAGAGGAAGGCCCAGAGAAGTTCAGGGACCCCTTGCAGGTTGGACAGGGAGTTAGGATGCCTGAACACTGCTCCCAACTTAACACCAGTTTACCGGGTGATGGGCTGACACCATCTTGGGCTGAGAACCATCTTCGATGTCTATCTTGTGTCAGGGCCCTCCTCTTTCTGATAAGGAAACTGAGCACCGGAGTGGGTTACTGGTGGTCCACTGCCAGGAAATCACAGACTGATCTGGAAGGCACGTGGGTCCTTTGGTTATCTAGTTTCATCCAGCCCAAAGGAGCAATATTTTCCATGTGCTTTTTGCCAGCTGATTACCGAGTCTCTGCTTGAACACCTCTGGAAATGGGGAGTGCATCATCTTTTCTCTCCATTCCACTTACAATCCTGTCTCATCATTGTCGAGCTCTTCTCTGTGATCAGAGGGAGTCTGGTTTCCGGCTGTATCTGCTGACAGCTGCCTTGCAGACCTATCCCAACACAGACTACAGCCTCTGTGTCGTAGGAAAGTTGTCCCCACCGTGGATCCGTTCGCCCAACTGGACCCTTTCAGGTCACCCTGCCTCAGTTTCCCTGGTCCAGCCTGCCTCTCTTTAGCATGGCTTAGTTCAGAATGTTTGTTTATTTTGCTTTTATTTATTAGCGGTAACTACCCCTTCTGTAGGTCCCCCCATCTCCCCCTTTTCTGAGACACAGAAGGCTCTCATTAGAACATCATGAGTTCACTGCACTCATTAAAATCAGGACAACAGCAAAAAAAAAAAAAAACTTGAGTGTACTTCCTATGACAAGCCTCCTTAAATATAATCACAGATCTGTCACGAAATCTGCAGGCTTATGAGGGGTTGTCAAAGTCTTTCCTGAAGTCGGAGATGTTAAGGGGGGGGAAATTATCTTACATTAACTGAAAAGGAACAAAGTAGAAAAAAACAAGGACCAAATGATTTTGTGAAGGTTTTACATAGCTACAACGTTGCAAGCTTTGCCTTGATTAATGATAATGTGGCAGATTTCGAAAAGAGAGAAAGATGAGGTTCTGAGGTGTAATTGTAACTCTGAGCATATAATTGGTCTTGACATTTCTATTCTACAAGTTCTTCTCTTAACTGCATGAGGAAACAAGTGAGGTAAGAGCCATGAAGTCTTTCCAGTCACCCAGCTTCCCACTTCCGGTTCTGGTGGGGAGTAGACCAAAAGGCACCCAAAGCGCTCCATTTTCTTTGAGGAACGTTCTGCTTGGTAATTCCCATTATTAAGTTGCCTCCACACCCTGACTCTGGAGGGTTTAGGGACTCTAAAGCTTTTGCCATTTTTTAAAATTTCTTTTTTAAAGCCATTTGGCTTTATAGCTCAACACCAAGGAGAATTCAAATCCTCTGGCTTCTACCGATGGAATTGGTGGAAGGTAGCTCTGGTTTCCTCTGTTTCTTGGGGCAGTCGCTTTGAGGTCTGGTCGACATCTGCATGTGCCCCCGGTTCCTGAATCAATTCCTCACTGGCCTAAGCATCTGATTGCCTCAAGGGACAGCACAAATGTGTCCCTGCCTTGCGTGGCATTGGAGGAGTAATGATAAGGACCAGCACTAAGGAGATCTAGTGCCCTGGCTCGGGGGGGGGGGGGGGGGACTCTCCAGCCACGATCACATCACTTCTGTCCTCCTCTGATGCCAAATCTCCCAAGTGGTGCAGGGATTTCTAAGCTTTCGGCAATTACTCAGCATAATAAGATTTCAGAGCTCTCCCTGTCTTAAAATGAGCTTTCCATTTTCTCACCAGCCCACTCCCCTCCCCCGGCCTTGCCCTGAATTAGAAGTACACGGCAGAAAGATTCACAGGCCCCTAAGCTGCCCAGTGGCGCATCTCTGTCTTCCATTTCTCCCGTGGCCTCCCCTTGCCCCTTCTCCTTGGTGCACCGGGCTGGCCGGGAGCATTTCATCCAGACACCGCTACCGTGCCCTGCCTGGAAGTAGGGTATCGTGCAAATCCGCTTTGCCTTTATTCCAAATGAGAAAGCTGTCCCCTCCTTGTAAATCCCCAGTCATTATGGTGAGGATTATGAACAAGCCCTACAGAGATCGGTTTTCGAATGAAATGCGAGAACCCTTTCAAGTGCCTAACCCTGATCATAGATTTGTAGTCGTCTCTGGAGTTGGTTTTGAAAACCACGTCAATGCCCCAAATTCAGTTATGATGCACCTGCACCTGCACCTGGCAAAGGAAGAGACCTCAAAGGAAGACTCCATGTGGACAGCGAACAGAAAGAAACGCCAGGCATGGACATTGAAGACATCTGGCTTTTCTGGAGCCTCATGTTTGTTTCTCAGGCAAAGACAATTAGTGGCTTCAGCCAGAGCTGGGTGTGGCTCTGTTCTGTCCTCAAACTTGACTGTGAGTCTGTTTCTGAAGCCTGCTTACTTCCCAGGAGAAAGGATGTGTCGAATGTCTTCCTTGTTGCTTTTTAAAACTTCTATGTTAATAAAGCAATCTTTTAGGTAAGACGTCCATGTCAACGGTGCAAAGTCAGGTTTAGGCTGTGGCAAAGGAAATGCAGCTTGCCTGCTTTCAACCTAAGGAAACAGAACATTTCTTGGGAGAGAGAGGTCTTGGGGAGATGTGCTCAGAAGGAAAAACAACAAATATTTTTAATTAATGTCACTTGTCTTTTTTTATGGACGTTGACGTGTTTTGAATTTATTTTTGCATGCCATTTTAACACTATCTCCTAAGATCTTTTTATACTTTATCTCTGAAATGTGTCAGATTCCAAACTGACACCCTTTTAATAGGAAGGAAGTGGCGTTGGTGGCTCTCGAGAGGCACGGACTGGGGTTTGAATCTTGGGTGGGCAGCACTGTTTGGGTGCCCCTGGGCATGTCATTAACCTCAGGGGACGATGGCCGTCCCCACTTACAGGTGGCAGGTGGAGACCAATGACCCCATCCATGGGCATCGCCAGCGGGGCTGGGCACAGAAGGTGAAGAACTCTGGCCGAGAACCGGGTTTTTCTGAGAACGGCCTGGGGGCTGCCGATTCACCAGGCAAAGGCCGGGTCTGCAGATGCCTCCGCTCCAGCCTTCCCAGGATATGCTCAGGCTGCAGCCCTCAGTAAATAACAGATTTAATCTCAGGGGAAACAAGTGCATTTTGTTATGGGCACGGAAACATTTTATCAGTCTTCAGACAAAGTAAACAGCAGATGAAAGAACATCCTCTTTCCAGTTTTTCTGACGTGGAGGGCGAGAAAACGGCAGCATGAGTGGCTCAGTGGCCTTAGGGCCACCTGGACTGTCACAGAGTGGTGATATGGGGCAAGTGAGAAGTCAGGGCCCCACCCCAGCGTTTCGGGGTACCGGGGTTCTAAGGTTCTGCCATGGGGCCCTGGTCATCAGCAATGTGGGCCTGATCCCCCCAAGGCTATGATGGCTCCCCTAGCTTGTCCCCCACAATTCTGTGACCTCCTGAGGCCTCCAGCCAGCTCAGGCAGGCAGTCCGTCCCCCATGCGGGGTGTTTGCTCTCCCTGGTGGTAAAATGCCATCTAGTAATACCCACCTGACAAAAAGTCCCCCCGGGATGTGGTTTTCCTGGCAGGTATCCATGTCCTGGGGAAAGACCCCACCTGGCTATCTCTGGGGGACTCTAGGTGGGCCGGCCAGCCCCACTCCTGGGGGTCCACACGGGAAATGTTCTTTTCGGGGACAATGTCCACTATCAGGTGGACGGGCCCCGGGCTTATGTGGGGGCTCCTTTGAAGAAGAAATATGTTTACCTAGAGCCTAGGGTGATCATCCAGATGGCCAAGAAAACGTACCCAAGGCCCCACCCGGGTGACAGAAGGTCTTCACAGGGAGTTTTAGAACCTCCCTGGTTTAGCTCCAAGCTGCCCGTCCCTGTCTCCATCTTGCCGGCAGGCCAGCTGTCTCTCAGTGGGAGTGCAGGCTGCTGTTGCTTCCTGACGTGGGCTTGCTTGACACTGTCAGGCCTGCTCCGTCTGAAAACAGCGTCCACTCGCTCCAGCCAGAAGCACTTAGAAACCTGACTGGGGGCTCTGTTGTTCTCAGAGGACGAAGCTGTGTCTTGCTGGAAAATGGGCCACCAGTTCAACTGTGTGTCTTGGCTTGGTCCAAGCACAGATATTCTTTCAAAATGCTGCCAAGGCAGAATAAAAGCTTGGTAGCAAACCATGAGAATGAACGCGAAGAATGCTTTATTTGCCAGTAAGATGCTCCCTGAGGAAGCCATTTCCTTTTCCTCAGCCCGCCGGCAACCATGATGTTGTCAGGACGCCATGAAGTCCCAGGATTTGTTGCCGCCTCGGGCTTGCTTTCCGCATAATGAGTGACGCTCTTGCTTTTCTCTTAATTGTTCTTTTTACTCTCTATCTGGGATTTGGGTTTATAGGAAGAAGTCTTATTTAACCACCCCTTCCCCCCCCCCCCCCCTTTAAAAAAAAAAAAAAAAAAACAAAGGCTGTTCTTGAGACAGGGTTGAGTGTGAGGCTATGAGGGGCACATGGGGGAGAGGGTGAATCTAAGATAGCGGTAAAAAAAAGACGTAGGTGAGCTTGGGAAACAGTGAAAAACCATCCATCAGTCAATGAGTGCCTTCTGCCAGGCCTGGTGCCCGTGTGCAGAGCCCACAGCCTGGCCTTCGGACTCCCTTCTGGGTCTTTCCAAGGAAAGCCGTTTTATAAAGTAGGTTGACCTAAGCAACCAGTACACCTTTGCGGGGCTGAGACAGGAGAGGCTCCGGGGCCTGCTTGTCTTTTTCCTTCTTCCATTCCCCCTCCTTTTCTTTTTTATAATCACAACTTCCCAACTGTATCAGTTTTTGTTGCGATGTTGTGACAAAAGACCACACATCTGGCGGCTTAAAATAGCACCTGTTTGTTGTCTAATAGTTCTGGAGGTCAGAAGACCAAAATATCTCAGCGAGCCAAAAACATGACTGCTTCCCTTCTGGAGGCTCTAGGAAGGATGGTTTCCTTGCCTTTTCCAGCTTCTGGAAGCCCCTTGCATTCCTGGGTGACGAAGTCACCCAGGTTCTGTGGACTGAGATGTGGGTATCTTTGGGCCATCAGTCTGCTCACCACACAACCGACTCCTGGCACGCAAAGGGCCGGGGCGGAGGGGGGCACGGTGACCGCTGATAACAGGGAGGCTCGCGTCAGACTTGTCTAGTTTTGTGAGTAGGCCAGGGGTCCAAAGCCTCTGGCATGGGTTTAAACCGAGCCCATCCTTCAGTGTTCTTTCTTAAAAAAACAAAAAGCAAAAAAACAACCACACAGTTCCCTGTGCCTTTTATCAAAACGTTAACTCGACTTGTCAGTTAGACACAGAAACGTGTGTAAATAGATCTAGAAGAGATTATCTATTGTATTTTACAAGTCTTCAGGCGCCCAGGCGACAAATGGAAAAGGATTTTTTTGGTTGTGGAGGGTGGCTCTTCAGAGGTAGGCAAGCTGTTGAATCTTTTGGGTACGAGTTTAGGAGGGAGATTTTGTCTATAGTAGAAGGTAGGGGGGCGCCTGGGTGGCTCAGTGGTTAAAGCCTCTGCCTTCAGCTCGGGTCATGATCCCAGGGTCCTGGGATGGAGCCCCGCATCGCATCCGACTCTCTGCTCGGCGGGGAGCCTGCTTCCCTTTCACTCTCTGCCTGCCTCTCTGCCTACTTGTGGTCTCTGTCTGTCAAATAAATAAACAAAATCTTTAGAAAAAAAATACATCTTTTTATAGTAGAAGTTAGGAAAAACCCCAGCGTGCTTCCGAAATGAGTAAAGGGAGTTTTAACCAAACTACTGTATTTATTCAAGCCCTGCCTGGGTTCACCATGGCTGTACCTATTCCTTCCCCTACAGTAAATAAAATCTGAGTGCTTCCTTAAGCAGAGACTGTTGCTGAGTTTCCCTTCAAAAACCAACTAGCCACCACAGCTACCAAAAATAAGAGCAATGGAGATATGCCTATGCCTTTGAGACAAGACACAGTTTTAAAGAAGATCTTTTCCTTTGGGGGGGGGGGCGTCTAATGTTGTCTTTAAAAGATTACTTCCCTTTCTGTTCCCTCTCTCCCAGCAGAATCACAATCTCCAGAAAAATATCTTTTTAAAAGGGAGGTAGGCTCAGTAAATGATCAGAAAGTTTCTTTGTGGGTCAGTGCCCTGCTGTGGTCATGAGGTTCATTTGAGATAGTGTGAGGATAGGAAAAGGCAATATCTGTCCGTGTTTTAATCTTTAATCTGGTAACCATATGTTGTTTCTGAAGGATTAGTTCATTAAAAGGCCTTATTTTCAGAACCTGTTAAACTAGCAATATGCCAGAAAATAAGAAAGAAAAAATTAAGTAAATTTGTTGACTGCAGAAACGTCTCAAAAAATGCTCAATGAGTTTTTGATAAAAATTTTAAAATTAATCTGGAGGGGCACCGGGTGGCTCAGTGGGTTGGGCTACTACTGCCTTCGGCTCAGGTCATGGTCTCAGGGTACTGGGATCAAGCCCCACATAGGGCTCTCTGCCTGCCTCTCTGCCTACTTGTGATCTCTTTCTCTGTCAAATAAATAAATAAAACCTTAAAAAAATTAATCTGGAGGGTGCCTGGGTGGCTCAGTGGGTTAAGCCACTGCCTTCGGCCCAGGTCATGATCTCAGGGTCCTGGGATTGAGCCCCACATCGAGCTCTCTCTCAGCCTGCTGCTCTGCCTACCTGTGATCTCTCTCTCTGTGTCAAATAAATAAATATTTAAAAAAAATTAATCTGGAGTAGGAAGAGAAGATTTTACTCCAAATTCACGAGCATTTAGCTCACAAGAAGCCAATACTCACAAATTCTTTCGGAGATCACCCTTAAAGAGCCAGTGGTAGTAATGAAGTGGGTGCCTGTGGTTTGGACGCCTCTAAATCCACTGTATTTTTTAGGCCAAAAAACAGTAAGGGCAGTTACAATTCAATATTGCTTTGCTGTTATTGTTTTTAAAACAATAGTGAATATTTGCAGTTTATTTAGATAGTTACTGTGTTGGTTTCCTAAGGCTGCTTAGGAAACTTGGCCGCTTGAAATAACAAATACTTTCTCTCCTGTTCTGGGGGCTGCAAATCCAAGCTCAAGGTGTTACCAGGGCCAAGCTCCCTCAGGGTCCAGAGAAGGTGCTGTTCCCTTCCTCTCTCCCTAACTTTTGGAAATCCTTGCTACTCCCTAGCTTGTAGGTGGGTGTGTGACTGCATCTCTTACTCTGTCGTGGCACAGCCTTCTCCTTGTGTGTCTCGGGGTCCCTCTGTCTTCACACGGCCTTCCCTCTCTCCTGTGGTTGTGTCCAGATTTCCTTCTTTTTGTACGATTACTGGTCTTTGGATTAAGATCGCCTTAATGCATTATGACCTCATGTAAACCATATCGCAAAGACACTATCTCCAAATTGGGTTATATTCTGAGGTTCCAGGTGGACACGAATTTGGGAAGTCCACTGTTCAAGCCCAGTACTGTTCCCATCTCCCTGGATCAGCTTCTTTGTCCATGAAATGGGGATACTATTACTTGTTCATGTTGTTGTTGTTGTTTAAAAGATTTTATTTATTTATTTATTTGACAGAGATCACAAAAAGACAAAGAGGCAGGCCGGGGGGTGGGGGTGGCGGGGGAAGCAGGCTCCCTGCTGAGCAGAGAGCCTGATGCAGGGCTCGATCCCAGTACCCTGGGATCAGGACTCAAGCTGAAGGCAGAGGGCTAACCCACTGAGCCACCCAGGTGCCCCCATATTTGGTTTTGATGAAGTTTTAGAATATAAGTGAGGTTCAGTGGGGTGAGGTCCAGAACCGATGACCGAGAAAGAATTGTTGACACATCTTTGGTGCAGAGTGGTGGTTTATTAAAACACGGGGACAGGACGCGTGGGCGGAAAGAGCTACTACTGCACTGGGGCTGTGAAGGGTGGCGGGTTAAATACTATGCGGTTGGGGGAGGTAAGGAAAAGGGAGGGTTTGGAAGAAGACACACAGAATATGGGAGGCTTTGCTGTTTGTCAGGTTATGGTTGTTTTCTTTTTTAGCAAGGCATTAACAGAGAGACAGTTGGGAGCTTCCGGGGGGGAATGTCCCACTCCTGCTATCACGCGTCCTTATCAATGAGCTTTAGGTTTAGAAGAAATTTGACTTTATTTACATTTCCCTCTGCCTCAGCCTCCCTCAGTTATAGGGAGGGGAAGATGATGTTAGGGCTTCAAGAACCGAGTTATGGGTCTTTGGAAGTTAAGTTATTGATAAGAAAGCTGCTTCCTTGTCAATCACTAGGACATTTGTAAATGCAGGGAGACTCAGGTCTTGACAGGATTGTGATCTCTACAAGTTAACTGTTTTTCCTTTAGGGCAGCCAGGAAGGCCTGAGAATGTCGCATATATCTCATGGGAGGGGGGTTGTGGGGTGTCAGCTCCTGCTTTGTCCTCAGCTTGCCTTTTGTTCCCTCATCAGTTTTAGTGTAATGAATACAAGACTTGTTCTTTGAATCTTACTCCTGAGATCTAGTGAGATCAGAGCCAAACTTCCTCTGGAATTATTTTTATGTAACCTAAAAATTACTAAGCGAGGAATTTTTTTTTTCTGTGTCATCTAGCATTTCCCAGAACATACCTTGGGAAATATCAATTTCATAATGTGGCCTATGTGTCAAGTAGAAATAATAAAACTAGAGATGTGAGTAGAAGATCTGAAATTGTCACCCCCACCCCTTGAAATCATATGTTGAAATCCTAATCCCCAAGGTGATAGGGTTAGGATGGGGATGGGGGTGCTGGGAAGGTGCTTAGGTCATGCGGGTGGTGGTACTCTCATGGATGGGGTTAGTGCTCTTGTTAAAAAAATAAAATAAAATAAAATAAAAACCCCCAAAACCACAAAGTTAGCCCCCCAACTTTTACCGGGGGAGGACACTGAGAAACTGGGAGTTGGTGGTCCAGAAGAGACATCTCACTGGAACCCAAGTACACAGACACCTTGATCTTGGACTTCCAGCCTCCAGAACTGGGAGAAGTAAAATTGATTATAAGCCACCCAGGCTGTGATATTTTTATAATAGCAGCCCAAAAGGACTAAAACTCTTACCTTCAAGTCCCAGTCCTACACACACACACACACACACATACACACACACACACACGTACACATGTACACCCCTACTTCGAACCCTTGAATGCCAGGTGAGATTTTTGGCTTCAGGAGGGTTTTGGAATTTCTACTAGTGCAGCTTAACATTTTCATTAGTGGTTGGATGAAAGCCTTAAGCTTTGACGACACGAGATGATACACGATGGCTTTGGAGATGGCTAACATGGAAGTCATAAAGGAAGAGTTTCATGAGTGCAGGGCAGGGAATGATGGCCCTTGCCCAGAGGACAGCAGGTGAGGATATGGGAGAGGAGACCGATTTCTGGAATGACAGTGTGTGTCACTCTATGGACCTGCTCCCCGGAGAAACTGGTGAAAATGATTAAAAAGCAAACATTGAAAGCCCCTGGAAATGGTCCCAAGTTCAAACAGTAAATGAAGAAACATCGTGAGAAAATCTTTGCAGATTTGGTAAAAAGTTGAGAGTCTGGGGTATCTGAAACAAGAGTGCCCTCTCCCTCGGCAAAGTGAAGCCCCTACTCCAGACAGCAGTGGCCACCAACCCAACTCCCAGTGGAGGGCTCCCTTCCTGGGAGGAGCAGGAACTCCATTTTTCCAACCCCCCAGCCTCCAGTTGCTGAGGCTTAGTCTTGGCAAGTATATGGTCCAAAGGTGGGGGCTTCCCTGTTTTGCCCAGCCCCCATTTGCAGAATAGGGACTTGACCTTGAGAAAGGGGTGATGAGAACATTGGAACCCGCACTGTTCTTGCCCCTGCTGTTGAGGCTGTGGTCCCATGCCAGGAGAGGCCAGCCAGGAGGACCTCAGGCGGCTGCGGCCCCGGCCCTTGCAGGGAGTGCTGGGCTCCTCGAGCAAAAATGTCACTCAGAGAGCATCTTGTCATTGTGGCATTCCCAGTTCCAGGGCGCTGGCTCTGATATTTTGCCCCGGGGTGGGGGGAGATGGTGGAGGGGAGCAGCAATTTTATAAAACAGCTCATCTCTTCATGGAGGGACTACTTTCATTTACAACACAGACTGAAACAGTTCAAGTGTAAAGGCGCTTGGGAGAGCAGTGGAGATCATGGTTAAAGGCAACTGACAGGTGATTCGTCAGTTTCACGAACAGCCTAGACTATAGACTGGCTAGTTTGCAGGACAGAACAGAGGAATATGAGCTAGACAGGAGACCTCCTGAGGTCCGAACAAACACCAAACACGGACCTCAGTAACAATTCCTTCAAAGGAGCCACACATTGACTGAGTTTATTTGTGGAGCAGTTTATGCCCAAGTGCACTGTTGAAAACAATAGAGCAGTCATCTGGAAATTAGGAGAGTTTAATAGCTGGGTGTGGTCAGTGAAAGAGAGGAAGGGGTCCCTGTGAATACCACAGTCACCCCAGGGTGACTGTAATCCAGCCGGTCACTAAAACTAAACAGGCAAGGAACAATAACAACTGGGGGACCCGAGCAGTGGCAGGACATTATCGAAAGTGTTCAGTTTCCAGCAGCAACAACAAAAAATTACGAGGCGTGCAATGGAACAGGAAAGTATGACCCACACACCAGAAAAAAAAGCAGGCTGCCGAAGCTGCCTGTGAGAGACAAGATGTTGGATTTAACAGAAAGAGACTTCAAAATAGCCACTATAAATATGTCCACAGAACTAAAGGAAAGCGTGATTATCGAAGTAAAGGAAGGTATGACGACAGTGTTGCATTGCATAGAGGACATCAGTGAAGAGATAAAAATGGTAAAAAAAAAAAGGAGTAAATGGAAGTCTTGGAGTTTAAAAATATAATAGCAGATTAAAAATTCACTAAATCAAGAGAGTGAGAAGACAAGTCACAGACTCCCATTCTGATAAAGGACTATTACCCAAGAAGTCAGCAATAAGAAAATGAGCAACTTGATTTTTTTTTTAAAACGGCCAAAGATATGAACAGATGCCTCACCAAAGGAGCTATATTGGTGGCAAATAAACCTATGAAAAGACACTCATCATCACATATCAACAGGGAAAGGCAAATTAAAGAAACAAGAGATACCAGCGCACACCTATTAGAATGGCCAACAACGCCAAATGGTGATGAAGACGAGGAGCCTCAGGAACTCTCATTAGTAGCTGGCAGCAGTGCAAAGTGGTATAGCCACTCTGGAAGACAGTTTTGCAGTTTCTTAGAAAACTAAGCATTGTCTAACACACACACACACATATATGTGTATATATATACATATGTATGTATATTTTTTTATCACACCCAGCAATTGTACTCCTTGGTATTTACCCAAATGAGTTGAAACCTTATGTCCACACAAAAGTCTGCACACAGATGTTTATAGTAGCTTTATTCATAGTTACCACAACTTGGAAGGAACCAGGACATCCTTCAGTTAGATGAATGGATAAATAAATTGTGATACATCTAGACAATGGAATATGATTTGGCTCTAAAATAAATGAGGTGTCAAGCCATGAAAAGATATGGAGAAATCCTAAATGCATACTTGGGAGAAGGAAACCTATCTGAAAAAGCTACATTATTATGATTTCAAGCATACGACATTCTGGAAAAGGGAAAACCATGTAGCTGTCAAGGGTTAGGTAGGGTGGAAGGATGAATAGGCAGAGGATTTGGGGGGCGGAGAAGCTTTCTGTCTGATACTGTAATGGTGGATACATATAATTAGACATTTGCCAAACTATGGAATGTATTACAGCAACAGTGTTCCCTAGTACAAGCTTACAGGCTTTGGGTAATAAGGATGTGTCAGTGCAGGTTCACCAGTTATAACAGATGTACCACTGTGGTGTAGGGTTGTTGTTAGGGAGGCTGTGCGTGAGTGGGGTAGCAGATACATGGGAAATCTCGGTACTTTCTGCTCAATTTTGCTGGGAACCTCAAACTGCTCTAAAAATAAAGTCTATTAAATTTACTAGAGACTTGACAGCATATGTGAACTAGCAGAAGAAAGAAGTTAGTGAACTTGAAGGTAAACCAATAGAAATTATGTCAGCTGAAGAACAGGGAGCAAGAGGAATGAATAAAAAGGAAGAGCACCTCAGGGAAATGGGGCCAGCATCAAACACATCAACAGGATAACTGGAACGAGAAGAGAGAGAAATGAACAGAAAAATTATCAAAGAAAAAAAGTCCCAAATGTGTTGGAAAATAGTGTCCTGTACATCCAAGAAATTAAACTCAAAATAGGATAAAAACAGAGGTCTATGAATAGATACATCATGATAAAAAATATGAAAGTCAAAGATGACAAAAATCTTGAAAGTAAGAGAAAAATGTGTTACATGCAAGAGAATCCCAGTAAGATTAGCAGCAACAATGGAGGCCAGAGGCAGGTAGCATAGTCAAAGTGCTCCAAGACAAAAACTGTCAACCAGATAGAGTTATGACAGACCCCACAAGTTAAGGGGTTAATAAAGTTCTACAACAAGACTGATCTCCTGTCAGATCAACACTACAAGCCTGGAAGGTTCCCATGACCTCCATGAGTTCAGTAATTCACCAGACCAATTCACAGAACTCGGGAAAATATCTAAATGAAGAGACATTGGTCTCTTGAGGTGTGGGAGGATCCCAAACACAGGGCTTTTGCACCTTCTCCTGTCCCCCTCCTGGCACACTGATGTGCTCACCAACCAGGAGTCTCCACCATTTGTGTCCAGAGTTTTTATTAGGATTACAGTATAGAGGCATGATTTACTGAACATTGACCATGTGCTTGAACTCAAACTCCAGCCCTGCCTTCTCCTCTTTGGAGGTCAGGAAATCAGGCTGATACCGTACGGCTCAAAACGTTAACCCTAGTCACATGGTTAGTCCTTCCAATCATGATCAGTCCCCATCCTGCTGCCCAAGACTCATCTCATTAGCATAAACTTAGACATGATCCCAGGGGCTCATGAACAAAAGAGACTTCATCATTCAGATTCCAAGGGTTTTAGAAGGCCCATGCCAGGAACCTGAGGCAAAGACCAGGTCAATTCTTTATTACACAATAGTCATGGTCTTCCATTCTTTTTACATGTTGCTAGATTCTGTGTGTTTGATTTTTTCCTTTTTTTTTTTTTTTTTTTAAATTGAGGATTTGTACATCTCTATTTTTAAGAGAGATTGATTTGTAATTTTCTTGTGACATGTTTATCTTATTTTGGTACCAGCCTCACAGAATGAGTCAGGAAGTGTTTTGCTACTTTTTGCAAGAGTTTTGTGAAGAATTAGTATTAACTCCTCTAGAAACACCTGGAAGAATTTACCAGTGAGGCATCTGTTCTTGGAATATTTGGGGGGCAAGTTTTTAAATTACTAATTCCATCTATTAACTTGTATAGATCTTGGAGTATTTTCTATTTCTTCTTGAGTCAGTTTCAGTCATTTTGTCTTTATAGGAATTTGCCCATTTTATTACAGTTATTAATACTTTCCATTCATAATCTTTCTTACTTCTGTAAGGTTGGTAGTAATGCCCTCCCTTCTGCTTCTCTGTATCACTGTTCTGGAGATGGGAGTGGGGATAGAGGCCTGCTTTTGGGGAGTGATGCTGATGTTTTGTGAGGAAGACACCAGGGGGCATGGTGGCCTCTGGTCTTTCTGGTTTGCATCTGCTGTGGAACTTCTGCCCTGAGTGAGGGCAGCTGAGAGTGTCCAGAATTCTTGGCTTGCCACACTGGAGTGGAGCCTCCGCGTTATGAGTGGCCATGGGTGAAGGAAGACAGACCTTGATCTCTTGACTGCATGCACCTGGAGTTTAGCTTTTTCCACCCTAGGTTGGGGAGATGAGAATGTTGGCAGCCTACCTTCCTGGGGGAACCGAAGCAGCCCTCTCCCGGGAACCAGGGGAGAAGGAGTCCGAGCTTCTTGGCCTCACCCACTGGAGTGGAGCTTCTGTCATACTGATCTGGGGTAGGGGGTGGTGTGGGACTGGGTCATGGCTCTAGTGCCACAGATTCTCAAGCTTTTTACCTAGATTTAGACTTTCTTGAATTCTTCATTTGCAATGTCTTGGAACAAGTTGCAGGGAATTTAGATGGTTATTTAGAAACTGTTTTCACCAGTTATGGTTGTCTGATGGAGAGAGAGTGTCCTCAGAATTTCTCCTGTGGCATTCTAGAAGTATGTCTAATCTCCGCTATTAGGTATTCTTTTCCCAGAATGCCCTGCTTACTTAATTCTTGGTTTATGGCTTCAGGTGGCCGTGAACCGCTCAGGGAGGGCTGACAGAACACAGAAGGCCGAGGAAGAGAACCTAGGGGGCATTTATGCAGGGAATTACTGTTGATTTGAAGACAGTGCTAAAATACGAAATGATTAACTTTGAAAAGAGAAGGATAAGGGTATGAAGAGCTCATACATGTGTTCGTTGAGCAACAAACAAGTGGAATGCTTTAGAATGCAGAGCAAGGTCCTTCCACACAGAAATCATCTCTTCTCAAGGTTGTTACATAATAGAATGGACTCCCCACAAAGGTTGCAGAATCACATTTTAGAACAGGCTAGACCCTTATTTTTAGATCTCATGAGTGACTAAAATGCAACTTTTCTGTCACCTCATTCATTATGATAAAATCTGACAGAGGCACTTTATTAACACAAATTATCAAAATAACTGCGGTGTTGTACCTTTCACCTGCCGCTCCGAACCACCGCAAAACACCCAGGAATATCTTAGAGCTTGTAATCGCAAGGTGCAAGCAAACCAAATAAGGCTCTGGGCCACACGGAGGATTATTTTGTTCTTCCTCCAGAAAGTTAAACAAATACGAGCAGCTGTCTCTCCGTCGGGCTTCCCTGCAAGGCTGACCGAGGTGCGTTGCTGCCCGAAGACTAGGGCGCGTGGTAACAGCCCTTGCGATGCTTGGATTCTTAGGTCATGTCAGCTTCCTGAACATGGGCAAGCTATTGTTTTTTTCCCTCTCCAGGAATGGGGAGTTAAACTACACTTCAAATATTTATCCTCTGTATCTTTCTTGTTCTAAGGGACTCGGTTGTGCGGCCATTTCCAACGAAATGCCTAATATAGAACTGGTTCGGTTTAAAGAGGTAGTTGTTATTGAACGAGATGATGCTTTTCAACTTAAAATCTTAAAAAGATCCGGGTCAGTGAATGCTCTCTCGGGTTGGCAGGATCGCAGAGCTCGACCTTTCTGCTCCGCGAAGGGCAAGTCCGTGTTTTCTTCAATAAGAGGAGGAAGAAACAACAGGCACAGTGATAATGTCTAGCAGTTTCTCTTAGCAACGGAATGAAATTAAAATATGTGGGGCCTAGATTTAAATCGGAATTTCTAGAGTGTAATGAAACTTAACTACTTATTAAAGTTGTGCTCTAAGCTTGAATGGAACTTGAGTTTTGGGGTCAAAAAGGGGACACTACAACTGGCCAAATATACACACCCATGGATGATACACATTAAATTATATTTGCAGAGCAAAATTATGTATGTGTGTTACACACACACACACACACACAGATAGTGATATATCCATAGTGATTATAACTAAACTGTATCTAGATACAGATAGATCTCTATCTAGGAACTCGAATTACTGAAATGACAAGCAGAAACATTTCCCAAGTTTTGCAAGCTGAACACTGCCTTTTGGTAGGAGAAGTAAGCCCTCGTCACCATCCAGTGATGTCTGGGGGCTGAGGTTTAGTTCTCAAGAAGGGGAGCCCCTTCTTGAAGGCCCTGAAGATAAATAAACATCGTTTCAAATCAGTTTTAAAGTCATCACATTTTGGTGAAACTAGGATGAGAATTTTTTTTTTTCACATGAATGAATACTATAAAGATTTATTTATTTATTTGACAGAGAGAGAGAGAGATCATAAGTGGGCAGAGAGGCAGGCAGAGAGAGAAGGGGAAGCAGGCTCCCCACTGAGCAGAGAGCCCGATGCGGGGCTCAATCCCAGGACCCTGAGATCATGACCTGAGCCAAAGGCAGAGGCTTAACCCCCTGAGCCACCCAGGTGCCCCAGGATGAATGAGTGTTATAAAGTCCGAAGGCATAAGCATGGTTTGGAGGTTATGGAGATGTCTTTAAGGTAAAAAGTGAAACCCTCTGAACATAAAGGAGGCCACTTGGAGTGCTTTGCCGAAGAGCAAAATGAAGTTCAGTGCGCGTTCTTCTGACAAACTGGTGTCTCATCTTAGTTTCACTAAAACCGGATGATTGAACACCTGATTGGACGTGATCCGTTAATTTATTTTGAGGGGCTCACTGCCCTCTTGAATGGCAAACCACCTGGACACGTCCCTGGATGCCGATGAGGGCTTGCTCCCCCAACCCAGGGGAGATTTCAGACGGTGGGAGTTTGGAGATGTATTTGCCTATCACATCACTTATCCAAGTTCCCTGATTCCTTAACAGCTGACAAGATAAGCACTGAGCACAACATATTCTCAATGTCTAGATGTACTTCCTGTGTCATGAAAGAATGAATCATGTAATAAAGAGTAATTTGTTTTTTTTGGAAAGCTGCTAAGTTCAAGGTCATGAATCTATAAAAATAGTATGATTGTATGTTGGATAACCCGTGATTTTTTTAAAAATAAACCTTCATTTAAACAATGTTTTAAAATATCCTAAATAAGGTTTTGTATACATAAAGAATATTTCAAATATTTTGTGGCATATTCATTAAAAAAGGAGGGGGATGAATATCTAATTTTTTTCCCTTTCAACACTCTTTTAAGTCTGAAGTTTCTTACCCAGTTAGGAGTTCACAAAAGCAATTGAATTAGCTACAGAATGGAATTGCACAACATTATTTACACTGACAAGGTTGCCTTTGGCGACATAGTGTTTTAAATTATTTCCTCAGTCCTATTAAAAATCTATGTATCTTAAAATGTACTAAAACTTGAGTTGGTTTATAGGTGTGTGTTTCATCCTTAAAAAAAAAAAGTCCCTGGGTATTGTTATTTTGAACTAAAGCTAAACAAGCAGATTTTTCATTGTATATTTCAAATTGCAGAATCTTGGAATGGCCCAGAGCCTGAGGTCTTTGGGTTGCATTCCCCACTTGGGATAAACACATCAACTGTCTTTAAGTCTCTATTTGATGACATTCACACGCAGAGAAGTCCGTGTTCTCCATGGCGTGTATGACTCAATGTTTGGCGTATTCACTAGCTGTTAGTCACGGGGCTAGGTTCTTTTCTAATGTTATAAAATGATTCCATGAGGTAAAGATATCTAGTTTAATAGATGAGCAAACAGTATCCGTGGAGAGGAAGTAACTTGCTCCCATTCTGATTAAGTGATAGTGTCAGGTCAGCTGGTACAAAGTTGTGCTGTCGACATAATACACCTCGTGACAGATTTACTCTCATTTGCATGATTTCTCTTCACATATGCTAAAACACCCGGTAGAGGCTTTTTCTCCCTTCCCACAAGTATTTATGTATTCAACCCCATTTCTTGTATCACTCTTCATTACCCTCGTGGGTACCTTTTCCAGGACACACACAAAGTAAGCAATGTGATTGTGAGAAACAGAAGTCATCTTTTTCCCACTTGAGTTTGCTCTACAAACTTGTACTTTTAATTTGTAAAATTTCAAACAACACAAAAATATATAGGGTACATAAATACCAGTCCCTCCCTCTCCCCTATATTCAGCTCTATATGGTCATTAGGGTTTGTTGTATTCTTCCTTCTATCTGTTCTTTTTTTTTTTTTTTTTTTTTTTTTATCGCTATACATATGCAGTCAGCTCTTGCTCTGAAAAATTCTGGTGTGTCCGGTGTCAGTTCCAACAGTTTAAGTAACACCACTCCCGCAAGAACACGGTTCTAATTTCAGCCGCACAGATTACTGACTGTAATCACCTAAGTACAAATTTCACGGTCAGCCCTTCAGTTCACAAATCACTGTGCAGTAACAGACATGTCCCACGATCAGTGACCAGTATTGTCACTTCTTCCAAAGTCTGTTGGTGACTGGTCGCTGTGTGCCAGTTTGTGCAGACGGCAAAGTGTGTAGTTGTGGTGACTTCTTGTTGGATAACTGAGAGGGATTTGGCCAGAAAGACAGAAGTCCAGCAAAGAAACGTGAACATAGTGGAAGCGACATTTGACTGAATGTACATGGAGCAAGAGCTGGCCTTGGGAATGCTGTTGCTGTTCAGTAGACTCGATGTACAGGGACACTGATGGAGGGTGGTGACCTTGATGTCCATGAGGAGAGTGGCTGTGATGAGGATGAGGATAATGTCCCAGAGGAAGTGATGATGGAAAAATCTTCACATTAAGGAAACCAGGGGAGATGGAGCACAGCATTGAAAACATGGTTGAAAATGTTGGAAACTGATCCAAACCTAGGCAAAAGAGTTTTGCCTTTGAGAAAAATATTTGCTGCTAGAAATTTTATGATGCGAAAGAAGCAGGCACCTTTCAAATACTTTTGATGTTTTCTTATAAAGAAATGGAAGTTTTATTCTCAACATTTGTAATGTTTTAAACTACAGTGCGATACTTTCGCTTTATTTTTTCATTTTCCCATACTTTCATAATTCGGTGGAGGCCTTTATTTACCTGTTTCATCGTTACCCTTTTGGTTTATTTATTTACTCTTATCTCTCAAGTACAATGCAAGTTCTAGAGCAAGGACCTTGTCTGATGCGTTCATCACGGGACCTAGAAGTGTAAGAGATGCTCAGTGAATAGCTGAATGATGGATCTGCGTTTGCTTTAGTGATGCGAGCACCTTCTCTTGGCTTTCCTTTATGAGCTGTATGCGCACATTCTCTCTGCCTGTTTTCCAACGGGGGTATGTTTCATAGGATATATGATCTTCTGTTGACACACACAGTTGAGATATACATATATACATGTATATATAGTTCGTAGGAGCTTGCAATAAGATTAATTTTATGTCCAGTTTTATATTTTGCAATACCTTTTCATTTCTGTTCTCATTTGTTATACAGATGCTTAAAATTTTTATGTAGTCATACATATCAATCTTTCCCATTATTGCTTTTGGGTTTTAGGTCATACTTAGAAATGCCGTTCCCACCCCGACACTATATATTCTTCATTTCTTCTGGCACTTGGTATTCATAATTTCTATGTTGCCATTAATTCTTTTCAAGTTCTGTATATAGTGTTAAGTAGGGATCCTTTTTCTTGCCTTTAAAAAAATATATATTTATTTTGAGAGAGAGACAGCATGAGTCAGGGGAGGGGTAGAGGAACAAGGAAAGAATCTCAGGCAGACTTCCCGCTGAGTGCAGAGCCCAAAGCAGGGCTGAGATCATGACCTGAGCTGAAATCAAGAGCTGGATGCTTAACTGAGCCCCTCAGGCCTCCTTAGAGATCTTTTTTCTTTTCAAATGTTTACAATATTATTTACTGAATAGAACACCTTTCCTAATTGCAGTTTTTATACTTAAGATTTTAATTACTGTAATTATGATTGCATGATTTTGATTATTTGCTTGCAGTTTTTTCTTTTAATTACATACTACACTCACTTCCCCAAAAGTTCAAATACTAAATTGTGACTTACAGATTTGTAAGCAGTAAATGGTATATTTAAAACAGAAAGCATATTAAAAACAGAAACATGGCTTTAGAGAGAAAATATTTAATCTATTTCACGGAAAAATGTGCAAAGTTTTAGAAAAGAGGCATTAGGCGTTAGTGTACAATATAAATACATTCTTTTATAATCACATGTATTACACTTTAGTTGGTAACGAAGGCTGGTGCACAAATTCATTCTAAATGATCTTCTGTTAACACATGCACTTGAAAAAGTCACTGAAATAGTCTTGAAATAAATGTAGAAATACAGTGTTGTAAAAAAAATACTAATCTGTCTGCGTGAAACACTTAAAAATGCAAACCACATTAATTTTTAGAATTAGAGGATGAATAGGAATACCAGTATATGGAATTATACATTGGATTTCCTTGCATTTTCTCTTTGGAGGAAAAATAAATGTAATCAAACCTTTGGAATGACAGATATGAAGTCAGCACAGCAGACAAACTCTATCCACATTTTTATCCACACAAAAGATGGGAGAGTCTGAGTCTCTAAAATTTGACAAATTTATGAAATGTTACAATTCAGGAGTGTATTCTACATATAGATCTCAAGCACACAGCAAACTTTGTCCATAAACCACATGTAAAGTAATGACAGCAAGGAAAACATTTCTAAGTTGGTTCTCAATGCATCCTAATAGGATTTCAAACCTTTAAAAAATATTAACCTAAATATTCCTAAAATATTTGCAAGGTATATTGCAAATTAGGGAGAAATTAATCTTTAAATCACACAGGGTACTGTTCTCTTCTGGAAACTGAGATATCATTAGGAATTCTAGAAAAAAAAAAAATACAGGGACGCCTGGGTGGCTCAGTGGGTTAAAGCCTCTGCCTTTGGCTCGGGTCGTGATCCCAGGGTCCTGGGATGGAGCCCCGCATTAGGCTCTCTGCTTGGTAGGGAGCCTGCTTCCTCCTCTCTCTCTGCCTCCCTCTCTGCCTACTTGTGATCTGTTAAATAAATAATAAATCTTAAAAAAAAAAAAGTAGCATAACAAAATCCTTCTGTTATTTGTGAAACCATAGCTCCTCACTGAAACTTCTACAGAAACTACTATTGTTTTTAAAGAAAGGGAAGCCTAAGGTGTGGAGAGGAAGTGGTAGTGTCTGTTTCACAGGTAAATGTGGATGATGAGTAGTATCACAGGTGTGCATGCATGAACAATCACATCTCAACTCCACACAAGCCAACACTTGTCAGTTTCGAATGGTATAAAGTAGCTTAAGCAGCCCATCCCATTGGTGCTCACAGCTTGACTGGAATTCTGGCGGGATGAAGAAGAATGGCCACCAATTCTAACAATAGAAGATTGTTAGATGGCAGAGTCCTGCTACATTTTCAGAAAGGAGCCTATTTTTACCCTTCATTACCATAATTTATCAACTGATGTTTCACCCTGCTAACTTTAGTATATATTTTTCCTGAGCACAGCACGGTAGATGAAGAATCAGAAAAAGACCAACCACTTAGATTGGGCATATTCAAATCTGAAGGCTGATTTTTTTTTTATTCCTAGTTCTCAGCAGTATGAAGTCTCATTTCACTGTATTTCAAATCTTAGTATGTAACCAAGTATATTAAAACCAGAGGCAATAAATTGTCATTGATAGTCTCAAGTTTTCAACATTGACTTTGCTTCGCTCTGTTACTGAGAAACACCAGCTCTGTCTGTTGCTACTAAAAGGGGAAGCAATTCCTACCATGCCCAGACAGACAGTCACGAAAAGGCCTGGGTATATGCTTGGTTAGTGTTTTTAGGATGTGGTTGCTGGTACAGGCAGGGAGGCCCATTTGGAAATACCTGTAACTCTTTCCTTTAGGTTGGGGGCTCTCAACACAACTAAATACTCCTCGGTATTTGAGAGTGACATGCCTCGAAGAGGGACACACAGTACAGTGGAGAACTCTAGGCAAACACTCCACAGCCAGGATGTAGGTTTCTCATTTTCCAGCTCTAACCTTTGAAAATAATTAAACCAAATCAGCACATGAAGAAATGGAAGGGTTGCCATCAGCAAAGCTGCCTGGTCCACTGTACCCAGGACCTCTGTCGTCAGACGGGCTGCTGGGAGGCCAGAAGCGGCCAGGGGAACCTGCAGGTCTGATGGAGAAGGGCCAAAGTTTGCTGGTCATGGAACACACGCAGGTAGATCAGTAAACCCCAGCTGTAATGCTGTTCTTTAGTTAATCCTATGGCAAGGAAGTAGGGAAAACGGGCTTTTAATTACTCAGGATCAAATAGTGATTTTGGTTAGTGTGAATTCATTTAAATAAATCATGTATGTGCGCCAGGAGAAAGAGGAGGAAATCTTGGTGATTAATAGTGAGTTCTACTCTAACGTATGACACAGTAATTACTTTTTAAGTTGTACAAATCCTTATGGGTTTCAAGAATGGGATTTTATAAAAATTAACAAATTTTCATAATTAACAGACTATCTATTGAAAAGATGTTTATAATCATGGATGATCGTGAATCCCAGTGGTATGGGAAATTCTACTTCCTTCCCTGCAGTGCCTACAGCAGAATAGGCTGGCCTGGTGCAGACGTTGCTGTAATAGAATCACATATATTCGAGTCACTGGGGTGGTGGGTGAGAGTGGTGGCGGGTCTCATACCAAACATCCTTCACGTAGGAAGGAAGCGAACAACTTTAGGTGCTCTCCGTGTGTTAACAGGCTGGCCGAATGTTATGCTTCTAACTCATTTCGGTTATTAAAAACAGAATTTTCTTTAATATGAAGATGGTTAGGGTCTGAGACAACCCTGTGCTAAGAATTCAGTTATCCTTTATGACAAGGTCTTATAATTACTTTTTGAAGACCAATTAAAATAGCACTGTTGGAACTTTAAAACTGAAAAATCTACTTAATTCTTTAATACTTCCGTCTGCCAAGAAAAATTCTGGATAATATCCGAATTTAAGAAAGAACAGTACATAAAATCTTTTGGGAAACAGAAGTATACAGACTGTTCCAAGCCAGGAAGGATAAGAGTGTATAATGAAAAGTCCAACGAGCTAACAGAGTTTAATGGATTTGATTTAAATTTCAAAAACAATCATCACTAGGACTTTCTGGATTCTTTGGATTAATTACTCTTTACTATATATAGCTTTGAAAGATTTAGGTCTAAAAAAACCCCCACTTTTCAGAGGCAGTGTAGCCCGGAGGGGGAGCAGGGGGAGCAGACTCATCCCGGCCCCGCCACTTCCTACATGCAGGATCTCCAACCTACCGAACTGCTCAGAACTTTGTTTCAGTTTCGTCATCAGGGAGATAAGCAAAAACAGTCTCTGTCTCTCAGAAGGCTGTTGTAAGGGTTAAATGAGTTGATGCATTAAAAACACTTAGAAAAGTGCCAGGCACATAGTAAGCACTCAATAAATTCAGCTGTTTGTACTACTTTATTTACATAATGCAGAGGCTGAAGAAAGCATGCATGGAAGTACTCTTAATTCTGCAGTTTTTCACTCTCCATCTAGGAACAGAGGTAGGAATTAGGAGGCCTGTTTTCAGAGAAGATGTACATCACTCACTATTCACCGTTTAGTCACTCCAAGCAACTGGCCGAGCAGCAGCCCGAGCCAGGCCCGGTCCAGCATCAGCACTACTCTGAGAACTTGAGTTCCATCACCGGCGTTTTCACATCTGTAAAGTGGACGTAACATCTCCTTGCCTGATTCATAGGTTACTTTGAAGCTCAAGTGAGGCAAAAATGCAGGAAGGCACTTTGAAGACTTTGTAAAGCACCATCAGAGCGTGTTACAGGAATGGCTGCAGGGTGAGTATGTCCAGACCCTCTCAAAGGAAGTTCATGACTCCTAGTTCTGGGTCTAGTTAAGAAACTTTTCATAAAACTGTAGGTTTGTTTCTAACTATAACATCATTTATAAAATCGTAATATATTTTATTACAGTTTCTCTTCTTGAACCCCAGCTCTACTGAGATTATTAACATATCAAATAGTTGGTTGAGAAATATTTTCCTTTAGAAATTTCAGTTGCAAAGAAAATGTCAAACTATGTGTTTATGCTCATAAATTAATATCATATTAACTAAGCAAATAACTGGCAGTTCCATTAATTACTAAATGCTTTATGCACACTATTTCACTGAATCCTTACAGTGACCCCATAAAACAGGTAGAACAGCCCCATTGTATAGGGTTAGAATCCTAGAACCTGCAAAGCACGTGCTCTCATCCACTCTACTACATTACACTATACAAGCACCAGAAGAAAAAGTCATGATCATTTCTCTCTTTGTCAAATCATGTAATTAAGAGAGCCAACAGAACGAAGGGCTCCAGACTACGTTTTTTTGATCCTTGGTAATAAAGATGACTTTAGAAAAGTTACAATAGCACTTACAATTCAGTTCATTTTAAATCTTTAAAAAAATGCTTCCAATTTTTTTTTCTTTCTGGAAATAACACATTGTTCACTGAAAAAAGAATACAGACAAGTAGAATTAAAATATTCATAATTTCATTATTCAGGAGAACCACTGTTGACACAGTTCCTCTTCATGTATTTTTATGCAACTGTGAACTATGGAATTTATTTTTTGGTAATTGTTCTTAAACATGATGCCAAATACAACGGTCAGACTGAAGTCTTTTTAATTGGCAGATATGCTAAACTAACAGTAAATTTTGTGCAGGCAGAAAATTATTTCTGATATGTATTTTCAACATTTTCCTACATGGAAAAACAAGCAGAGAGTAAGTTATTTGGTGATATTAACTCAAAACTACACTGCCCAGGAGAGAAACTTAGATGGAAATTCTTGACTTGATCTTTGTTTTCTATGTTATGTGTACACAGATACACATACACGACATATATCCGTCCACACATGCGAAATGTTTCTGCTGGGTTAATATTATAGCTTTCTGCGGGCCCAATAATACTAGGACTATAGTATTAGAACGGTCAAGGAGAAAACTGTTCTATAGTCACTGAACTTGACTGAAGTTAGACTTATGGATGATTAAACTGTTAAGTTTTTCCTTGTGAATTGGTCAAATATTTGCTTGAGGCAGCATATTTAAGATAAACAAAATTCTTTTCAGGGACCATACTAATCCTGAGTATAAATTCAGAGAAAAAAAGTTCTACCACTTGTGAAATGGTATCATAAGGAGTAGTGAAAAAAATTGTGACAAAGCAGCACAATAATTTAGGGCAAAGATTCTAGGTATGATGTTGAAGTGTGTGTGATGCCCCATTACTGATACTTTTTGATTAAGGTGACTTAAACGAAAACCTTACTCTTTCTAAACTATCACTGGCCATTAATTTATACAAGAAAGAAAAGCAGAAGTTAAAAAAAAAAATATGGAAGTCCTTATAGAAAACAGAAGACAGACAGGGATCAAGTTTTTTAAAAATAAACTTTCTAGTGCTTCCTCTTATGTAAGAGGTTTATATTAGTCATAAGTTCTAGGAACCTATTTATACTGCTCTAGTAGGATTTACAGAAAATCATACTAAATCCATATAAATAATATTTTTAATGTAAGAAATGTGCAGACTGGTAACTGGGTAAGAATAAGAATGTTCAATAAACTATACTTTGAAAGAAGAGTATAAGCCTAATACTAACTGAAAACTGTCTAGACAAAAGGAGTATTAAAAGATTCTGAGAAACATGTAATACAGAACTATATGTGTGGTTGTGTATTATACTGAAAAATTAATCATCAGGTATTTCTGAGTTAGGTTAAAACTGCATATACTTCTTTCTCAGGGAGTGAAGTATTCTCATCATATCCAACTGGAAGAAGTATTATGTTTCAAATGAGATTAAAACATGACTTCGTCCTATTCTCTATAAAAGAGTATTAATGTTAGACACTGCTTTATTACAGAATGTTTTTTCACGGAAAGAAAAGGTTTGTGAGGTAATTATATATAACTTTAAACAAGATTCTTCTTAAGTGTATATTTCTACATCTCTTTAAAAGTAGCATTAGCAAGTTACAAACTGAACCCAAGTCAGGACTACACACTTCCTTACTTCAGAGGTTTAGGTAACCTGTGGGAATAAAGCTGATATGCTCAAAACTCTATTTCAAGAAGAAAAATGGGCAGGTGATGCACTTCCAATCTGCTTTTGAAGCGCGAAAGGCATATGATGCCATCTTGTCTACAGATATTTATTGGATAAATAAATACAGTCTACCTGACGTTTAAAAAATCCTATAAGCTAATTAAATCACAACATACTGAATCAATTACAGTAAAACAAAGAATAGGCTTTTAAAGAGCTATAAACGGAAATGATGATAATAAAAATACGTTCAGTATCTTCTAGTGACAATTTCTTTTTGGATTAAAAATAACCCCAGTGTCAGTAAATGCCCCCTATGTTTCAGCCCTAATATTTTAAAAAGAGTAATAAATATATATACATATTAATAGCATGAAAGTGCTTCACACTAGAATTTTCTTCGAAGGCTTAAAACTGATTTTTAAAAACATCACAATAAATGATAATTTACGTTCTGAATATAGGAACCAAAAAACACAAATCCCAACCAATCTGCATATTTTAATGCTTATAACATATATACTCCTTTACTCAGATGCAACTATCCCAATTTATTCTTTATCATAAACAGTATCACAGACAGTAATATGTCCCCAAGTCCCTCTCTCCGTGGAAGGCGCGGTATCTCTGGGGACCCATTCATCACCGGGTAAAACTGTATTCCTTCAGAAAAAGTTAAAGGAGTCTGTACATCCTTTGATATACTTTTTCCGAATAGAGTTATAAGGCATTAATAATGGTATGTTAAAATAACAAATAATTTATAATAAAAATAGAAACTCTTTTTTAAATCACTTTCAACCAAGAGAATCCCAGAAGAGGACAAGGAACATATTTACCACCCAGTTACTCTTTAAGTTTCTACTGTGATGTAAAGACTTTTTTTGGCTTAAAACAGACCTTAGACTTTGAATAGCAAGTGTCTTGATACCAACATGTGGACTGGATCCTAGGTTCTGTTTAAAGTTACTGTGAAATTTATATATTCAAATGTGCTCTTTGCTAGTAAAGGTAGAAAAAGTTAGTTAAAATATTTGGTTTCATTATTATTAACAGTATTCACTGCAAATCAGTTTCATGATAATATTCTAGACTACAGTGTGGATTAAAGTTTTGTGCCAAATAGCAGCAGAGATTACTAAATCATGGTTCAAATGATGGTCAGTGATTTAGCTGGTACACAGCCAGAATGAAGGAATTTGTTTATAATAGATAAGTAAGTATGGAGCATAGCTTTATTTTAATATCAGTCGCTAGAACTGAGCAGTGGGTTTCTTGGTATCCAGAGGCAGAAATAAAGCTGCTTTTCCTAAGTCAGAGTGATGACGAGGACAGAGGATAACGGCCACGGTGACCGTGTAGCTAACTGGCTTGTTAAAATCCATACTTGAGCTCTACTGGAGCGATGCCCCCTTGGTGTGCACTGCTTATTTGTAAAGGCTGACTGAACAAAATTCCCTTCATCATACAGGCATTGCTGTCTGCACTACAGTAATAAAGGAACACTCGGATAGATATCACCGCTTCCAGTGATAAGCAATCTCCAGGAATCTGCAGCGAGATCGCTGGTTGACTGGAAATGCTCTCTATTTCTCCAGAGGGTATCTGTCCTTGAAGAAGCCACTCATTGCCTAGAAAATAAAAAGGTAAATTACTAACTGTATAAGAAGACAAGGTAATTCGACAAACTTTATGAAGACTAAATTCATTCAACCAACAGATATTTAACGAAAGCCTCTAAGAGCCAGGCATTATGCTCTGTGTGAAGGACAGAGATGGGATATAATGACCACCCAGAAGTTCCCAGGCCAATAATCTGGATATCAAATTACTAAAATTCTTCCTTTCAACACTGTAAATTGCAAATTTCTACTGGAACCAATCTGAATAATGCAAATATGCCTATAGATCCTTAATCCTTGAAGTTAAAAAATGAAAACTATAAGTTCTAGAAGGCCATTTTTATCAGATAAAGTGTTTAGGAAGAGCATATGACAACTACAAAATAACCTAAGGTATACCAATGTATGTACAACTCTGTGGTGACTTTCAAAATCAAGATCATGATGAATTATTAAATATCCAAAGGTAAAAACCAAGAAATACATTTTTAGAAACAAGTAACACTGTATATATTATTCAGATGGGCTCAATAATGTAAACACAAGATTCTGTCTACCTCATTTTAATACCTAACTCTTCTTAGATTTAAATACATAGATTATAACACAGGTCTAGTAAACCACTAAAAATCTTCAAGCTTCTAGTATCAGAATTTTAAACATGTCTTTATTCAGGCAGTGCCTCTCAGAAAGGACGTCGGTGTCGTACTGAGGAAGGCCATGTTTACATGGACTTTCGGCTTAAAGAGGGGTTAGAAATCAAGAGCCCGCATCTGGAAAACACAAGGACATGCTTTCCTGCCATCTTAAAGAGAAGAGGCAGAGCACAGTCTCATGACTTCTCAACGACTTGGGTCATTAGTACAAACACTGGATCGCCTACTAAGTGGTAATGAAATTCTACGTCTACTTTTTAGCTTTTTTCTTTCTTTTCACCTCAGCATGGGCCAACAGACTCAGAGCACCTGCTTCTATTAGGCCTCTCCATCTCCCTTCCAGTACTGCTTCTAGTTCTCTCTTGGTTGAAAAATCAAATTTAAGAAAAATATGTCAGGTTGGAGAAGGAGAAAGTAAAAGGTGAAAATCTAAAGAGTTAATAAGTAAAGAGCTTTTAAACCATTATTTAAAAATTCTCTTTAAAATTCTTTGGCCTCCTTTGCTTTCTTGGGAGAATATGTTTTATTTCATGGTTGGCTTTGCTAGATAGCAGAATAGTGGGGAACTTTTTATATTTTAAATCAAAACAGGAAAACAACTATGCTATTTTAATGTCCAATTCTAGAAATAAACACAAAGTCTTTTTAGATATTTTTCAGATATATCACATGTGGGATTTGTGAATTTATAATATGCCAGTGGTGCTTTTATAAATGCCTTTTTTGAAAGGGGGAACTTAAAATCTTCACATGTGCTGACACCTTTAAGATTATATAGACCAAAATTTAGTTAAAGAGATGTTTTACGTTCTCTAAATAATTGGCCTAGAAGAAAAACCTTCCTTTAATCACAAATGTGATTTTAGGACTCTTGTCTGAAAACTTATTTGCCCACGTACAATGAAAATGGAACCACTATTTTGGACTAGGATAAAATAGGAATTTTCTTTACAGACTTCTTCACCTTAATACTACCCGTATTTTGTATTCCAGTGGCTCATTATTAATCTGTGTGTTGGACCAAATAGACTTGAACAGGTTCATCTGCCAATATCATATTTTAAAAATCAACCCACTGCTCTTTAGTTACACTCGGAGACGGGAAATTAACAGTGATCCCAATCGACGCAAGTGCTTGCCGACTAACAGACACGGCACAACAGTTAAGCCAACAGTCGAGGACTGAGGAATGGCCCCGGTTTGAGGACTCCCCTGTCCCAGTCCCTGTCCATGGAGCTGGCTCTGAACCTCTCCCTCCTTCTTACCTGCAGAGCTCAGCCCTCTCTCCCTTGTGGTGGGCGGGGTGGTTCCCAGGGCTCAGTCAGGCACCCCAGAGCCGGCCTCCCCACTCTGACCCAGCAGTTGCTCCTGGCTACACCACTGAGATCTCTCTGTTCTTGGTGTGGATGCCCAGTGGGTAGCTGCATGAGCGCAGCTGCGGCCCTGAGAAAGTAGCAAGGTAGGAAGGCACAGAGCCTGGGACTGGGAAGGCACGAGAGAAGTGTGTGAGAGGGTAGGAGGGGGGAGGCGGGAGGAAATGCAAGACTGAGAACATGTGAAAGAGCGTGGGAGACCGGGCCAGAGGAAGGTCATTAGAGACAAGGAGTCAGCCCTTAGTTCTGACTGCTAGGAGTTTACAGTAGTTGTCCACTCTATTAGAGGGGCTGGGAAGCACTGCCAGCAGGCCAGCGGCAGGCTGAGTCCTTAAACAATTGAGATCACACAGTGATTCAAATACACATTCAAATCTTTACACAATTTATAGTCACTGAATACTTTGAGAAGAGACTCAAACAGGAAGTGCTCTTAGCTTAAATGACTACAAAGTAGTAAGGACAAAGGCTCTGCCTGCATTCCGATCAGAGTGATTCATCCGTATTCAATTACATACCCTTCAACAATGTTTTAGTCTACTTGGATGGCATACTTTTAAGACACGGTCTGGGCATCCGTTTTCTTATAGCAAGCAAGTAATGGGGCTCGAGTTCTACCTCTGGCATCTCTAAAGAAGAAAATGTAGCTTCAGGCTTAACGTAAATCAAGTCCTTTTGAAATGAAGTAAGCACCAGCTGAAAGCACTGAAGCACTGGACAGACGCAGACGTGGGAGAGTAAAAGGTAACAGTAAAACCACCAAAAAGCTGAATCGGGAAAAGCCCAAATCAAGTTAGTTCAGTTAAAAGAGAGTATTTTTAAAAATATCCTACTCAAAAAGAAAATCAATTTCCTTCTTTAGAATGGACTCCGAGATTTAGATCACTACACCACTGGGAGGCAGACGGGAAAGTACAATTTGATACTGGAATGTCTGCAGGATACATCTTGTACCTTCAGCGGCTAGAAACCAGCAACTGGGCACACCCTCCGTCAGCTTCGTTCCTGATGGGAGCTCTAATCTTAGCTTGAACTGCAGGGTCTGGCCTGGAGACGCAGCTACCGGAGACAGTCTAATGTTTGGAGCAGATTTAGGTAGTTTGGGTAATGTTTTCTGTTTCTCTACTAGGAACGGGCCATCTACCACAGCGTTGTCAGGTCTGAAGACTGGGAGCTAGGAAGTAAGAAGATCTGTTACTTCAAGCACAAGTACATTAGAGTAAGTGTAAAGAGCTTATTTTTGAACCACAGTTGAAAAATGAGATTCTGTGTCAATGAAACTTAACCCCCATTCTAGTCTGAATGAGAAGAGTGCTTATTTAGACGTCCTCATGGTTATTTTATAGGTTCAGAAACACATTTCATCCTGACTATAAGATTACCAATACTGATGAGACAGAGCTAAGTTCATTGTCCAGTATGTTTATAGATGGTAGAAATTAAAGTAAAAGTTTATCATTTAAACGCAGTGGATATAATTCCACTTTACAACTTTTCACTGCTGATTATAAGATGATCTATGTCAGGAGAAAACAACACTTATATTATGATGGCATAATATTTTGTATTATGTACTGTATTCTGTATTTTTATTTTAAAATATATTTTGGGAATTCCTGGAACTTTAGGGAAAAAAGCTCCCCCTCCCCCAGCCAACTGTGATATATCAAGAGGTAGCTTGAAAATTTTTGGAGACTATATCCTAATCTTTAAAAATTGACTAGAACTCTGTTTAGTAAGGTTTTTTCTAATCTTATTTTCAATGTGTTGAGAAGTGTGGCTCCTAGAGTTTTCTTTGGGAAGTTATCTGATAAGAGATTAATGTGTGATCTTTGTTTCCTATGGTGAATCCAAGAATCCTTAAACACACACACACACACACAGAACTGGACAACCCAACCCATGTAATGTGTATGTTCTGTGGTTCAGCGTGTATATGTCTATACATTTTTTAAAAGACATTTAAACATAGATGAAAGTTCCAATTCTCTCCAACTTCCAGTATCTTAAACACTCTTGTCACAAATGGAATTTTTAACTTACCAAGAACTGAGCATCTCGGAAGGAGGCATTCACTCACTACTCTACCTACATGTTTCACGTCTAACCTGGAGATGGTCTGACCAGAAGTGTCTCCTGTGCTGTGAGGACTTTAGTATCATTCTTAAAATGATACTCTTTAACTTATACTTTGATTGCTTACCACAGAAATTGTTTTTGTTTCTAAATCCATCACTTTAATTTGATGATTATTGGTGTCTGCTACATATAATAACTGGTCATTCTCTCCAATACACAAGCCTCCTGGTTCATTAAAAGTTGACTCCGTAAAGCTCGAAGTGGTAACATTACTAGCGTCTCCAGTTCCTGCTAATGTTGAGCAGTTTTTTGTTTTTGGATCCACAACTTTAATCTAAAAAGAAAGAACAATGCAGTATATATCTGAAGTCAATTTCACGTTCATAGTATAGAAGTGTCCTGAAAAGCAAACCAGAGAATTTGACTGCTATTAGCATTGTTACTAAATCTGAGAAAAAGAATAGGCATTTCCAGGGCACCTGAATGGCTCAGTCAGTTAAGTGTCTTTTTTTTTTTTTTTTTTAAGATTTTATTTATTTATTTGACAGGCAGAGATCACAAGTAGGCAGAGAGGCAGGCAGAGAGAGAGGTGGAAGCAGACTCCCCGCTGAGCAGAGAGCCCGATACTCCACTCGCCTGGCTCTTGATTCGGGCTCAGGTGCTGCTCAGGGCTGTGAGACTGAGCCCGGCCTCAGGCTCTGTGCCCAGCAGGGAGTCGACTTGAGATTTTCTGCCTCTGCCTCTCCCTTGTTCTTCCCCACACTACTCTCTCTCAAATCAATCAATCAATCTTAAAAGAAAAAAATAGGCATTTCCCTATTTTCTTAAAAAGTCAAATATTCAAATTATAGACTCAGGGGAAACTCTCCATTTTGAGAGCTAAAAACTCCGTAAAACACCCAGTTACATCTTATCTTTCAGCAGCAATCTTTGATGAAATTATCTCTGGAATCAAATATTTTTAAATGCTATGCTTTCTTCACAATGAGACGCAGTTGAACAGACTTTCTTCTTTCTCATGAACATCTAACACGGGTTGAGAATTGACAGCCTATGTTAAACCTAATGATTTCCAATTGTGCCTCAATTATGTTAATTTATGGTGTCATCACAAGGTATTAACATTTTCCACTCATTTTTATAGCAAAGAAAAATGCAATAAAAATGGCAACAGTTGAAGAATTCGTGTAACAGAGACAAAAATGGAAATGCTGCTGAAAATGGAATTATTTGCTAGCAGGCACTGCAACTATGCAACAGCTCAAAAACGTTCCTTTGTTAGTTGACATATGAATTTCCCTGCCACCTGCTGCCTTCTTATTTACCCTGTCACTAGGCAGCTTTGATGGATCGCAATTCACGATTTTCTGCTGTCGTCATGGGGGATTTATTTAGTCCCGTCCCCAGCTCCGAGTGCCATCATATCCTCTTTGCAAAGAAAGGACTAAGAAAAGAACAGCAAAGGCTTGTACATAGTTGTCAAAGACTGTTACTCCTCTCTATTTTAAAGTGGCAGTTGGAGGAGGCTCACAAAGCTTTCAGCTTTTAAATGCCACAGATGAAAAGCAGGATATTCTAGAATTCTGTTGAGACTCACCTTGTGATTATAAGAGTCTGCCACGTAAAGTAAATTCCTTTTCTTGTCCCAAGTTACTCCAAGTGGGTGCTGAAGCTTGGCATTGACTCCTACTCCATCAACATCACCAAAAGCAAATAAATTCTTTTTTTTTTTAAAGAAAAAACATCACGCATTAAAATTTTTATAGTGCTACCACACATGGTATAAAAAGACTACATATTCTACTTAAAGGGGAAATGGGTCTAATTTCATATATATCGGCCTGGGTATTCAATTTAGACCAAAAAAAAAATGACAGAGTTTTGAACCTATGTTACCTGCAGCACTTGGTAGTTTTATTCACAGTAATTACATATCTGGTCAGGAACCAGTCAAGTCTACTAATCTGCTCTTTCCACCTTCCTGCCAAGTATCTAATTTACATTTTCCTCTTTCCTCGGTGATCAGTATTTATCCTTCCATACTTCCTGAAGCCTTGACATTTGTGTAATCAAATTAGAGTCAATTGATTTTTCTTAGATGGTTTTGTTACTTGTGTTTCTTTATATTCACAATTCCTTTGGCCTGGCTTCCACTTTAATTTATGGACAGGACAAGAACTAGTTCTCCTGAAATTTATTAACTCTTCGCTATTTGAAACACGCAAGTATGCTAAGGGTCTGAGCGTAGCATGCGAAAGTGACCTTCACACATTACCATGGGATCTCTTTCTCCTCCCACGAGGTGCTTCACTGCTCCGTCCTTCAGCGAGACGGTTCTCACCGTGCTGCTCTCACTGTCTGCGACAAACAGGCAGCTCCAGGGATCTTCCGGGGCCAGAGAAAGACCTGAAGGCTGGGCGAAGCCTGCCTTGTGAGGATATGCGTTATTTCGGTTCTCTTCATTTCCGCTTCCAGCGAACCGAAGGCAGGTTCCTTTTTTCAGCTCACTAAAAAAAAGCCAAGTTCACAGGTGGAATCAACATCATTATTTTGTGTCCAATTTAGTAATCAAATGAATTTAAGTGATGAAACTGGTGGAGATAAGCATTGTTAAAAAACAGACATGTGGGGTGCCTGGGTGGCTCAGTGGGTTAAAGCCTCTGCCTTCAGCTCAGGTCATGATCCCAGGGTCCTGGGATCGAGCCCCTCGTTGGGCTCTCTGCTCCGCAGGGAGCCTGCTTCCTCCCCCCTCTCTCTCTCTGCCTGCCTCTCTGCCTACTTGTGATTTCTGTCAAATAAATAAAATTAAAAACAAACAAAAAAACAGACATGTGATCTTAGCCTTAAGTGTGCAAGTCAGCTTTTTCTAAAGTTTTTCTAAATCATTAACATACTTTTTTTTTTGGACATACACAAAATTGAAACTATTCTCAATTGCCAGAGAGGAAATCCCTGACAAGAATGATCATATCATTGACTGGATAGTGTGTGTGTGTTTTCTACAAATGGCCAGAGACAGGTACATCTGGATCCCACCTTAACTTCTTAAAGGACGATTATGCTGCTTTAATCAACTGTAAAATCAATTTTTTATATACAATAGGGAAACTTCTACTTGAAGGACTTTACAATGATTCTTTTTCTAAGAAAGTTTTACACGTTGTCTTCTGGGTTTATGCTAGAGGAAACAGAAGGAAGACATGGTGGTATGCTGTGTTGAGGGAGGGGAAGCAGCTGACTCAGGATGCAAAATAATGAGACAGCATGTTCATCATCTCCAGGTATGGCCCAACAAGCCGAAGTCTAGCCTGACCACCAATCACTTATTCACTGATGTGTTCCCCATGCTAAATTAGGTAGAGAACAGGAGATAGAGCAAACAGGCACAGACTGTACAAAAGTCAGCCACTTACTCAACAAACTTATATAAAAATGTAGTCAGGGAAATATATGTGATAGCTAATATGCCAAACAAGTAAGGGGTAATTAATATGAATCTTAATTTCAAATAGGAGTTTCTTTAATTAAATAAAGAGTGGGGAGAAAAAGTAACTTCTAAAATGTTAGCAGTCTTTACCACTGTAAGATCAGTAATACAGATCAGGCATCCTTAAAACTATGATACATGTCCATGGGATCCGACAAGAGTGAGAACTCTACTTATTTGGAAATTTAGCCCACTCTTGACCATATGGGTCGAAAACAGCCATCAATTAGAAGAGTGCATTCTGGCCATCTCTGTTACTGTTTATAATTACGCCTCATGTCAGCGTTTCTGGTCACTGTACTGTCAGGCTATCATCTCTGGCCTGGAGATAACCATAGTCCCCTCACTGTTATCTCGGTCTCTAGTTTTGTCCCAGGCCAAGTGCTGCCAGTGTTCTTTCAAAAGCACAGATCTAATCATTTCACTAGCTAGCTCAAAACTTTCCATAAAGGCATGCAGAATAATGTTCACATTTCTTCAAAGGACGCATAAGGCACTTCATGATCTGGCTTTTACTCACAAAACTAGTGTCACTTCTTGCCTGGGAAACCTCCACTCTCCTAAGTCCTACTCCTCTACCCAGTTTTAATTTAGCAGCTTCTTTCAGGAAGCCTTCCTTGATACCTCATATTTTACTGATATTGGGGTCCTCTTATTTACGTGAGGGCCAATTTTACTTTAAGGCACAGCCGAGTAGGAGGAAATGGTTCTGGAAGCCAGTAAATTGCAACCAGAAACAGCACCGGGGAGAGCAGGAAAGCGAGGGATGGAGGAACGGAGGCGGGGAGAGAAGGGACTCACCAGGGCAGTAAAGTAAGTACGCAGGGAGGGTAATGAGGTCACAGAGAAGAATGCGGTCAGTTCTACCTGGAACGTGCGGGAGAAGAGACAAGGCTCTACAGAAGGGGTGTAAGAAACTGTGCAGGTGTGCTACTTTTTCATCTTTATGTCCCCAACAGTGGTGGTGAAACTCCTACATTTACTGTATAAACCAGGCACTAGGCTGAGCTCTTCATGCATATTACTCGTTTTCAAAACATGCCTATGAAGTAGATCCAAGAGACCGAAGCACGGAGGTTAAACCGGCTCTCCTAAGCTCCCACAGACAGCGAGTGGCAGAGCCACGATTCAATCTTAGGCAGGACCACAAAACCTGAGCCACTAAGCACTCTGCCAAGTAGTGTTCAAATGTCCGCGTTCCTGAGCAGGGGTACAGGAGCCGCGTGTTGGGAGATGAGGGGCCACCAAACACTTCTCCGGAGGCTCGACAGCACTGATCTTCCCCGTTCCTGGAAGTCAGCGATGGTGGCCACAAGACATACTTGGGCTGATGAAATTTAAGTAAAGCTGATGTGTGTCACTTCTGAGCAACTCACCACCCCTCTCTCTGCCAGGATTACCGGCAAAGGTCCAGATGGTGGCTGCTTCATCAGCCTGGTCAATAGCTCGGCAGAGGAGTGCTCCCCACCGAACCTACGTGAGCAAGAAGAAACCAACCTTATGTCACGCTCCTGAGAATCCGGGTTGTTTGTTACGGTGCCAGAGCCCAGCGCATCCCAACTAGCACAGAGGTGCTGCGAGAAGAGAGACCCGAGGAGAGGGGATTCTATGGACTCGTGTAGTTCGCCCAAAGAGAGAGACGGTCACTTACTTTTTCTTCGGTAGTCTGCCACAGTCCAGCAGCAGTGCCCATATCTGATGAGTCCCTGCCATGGCTATCCACAGAATATCATTTCTTTGGACTTCCGAACCTTTATAAAAATAAAAAGGAATTAATATCTCATTAATACAAATACTCTACGTCTTTCAGAAATTTAAAGACAGCAGTAAGTTTATAAATCATCTGAAGAAGAAAAAAGTATTTACAGTTTTAAGTTGCTTTTGAAATTTTTCCATTTTCCTTGTGAAAGATTTCTTTAGATTTATGAACTTACCTGTAAATTCACAGAAATCCAAAGTATTCTTAAATAGCAGGAAGTCCCTCTGCATCTCTGGGCACAATGTTTTTAAATATCTGATTTCTCATTTGGTAAAATAAGTTGACATACATTCTCCAAAGAAACTCTGCCAGTCAAACACCTAGCACTAACCACTGAAATCATATGCTTTAATAACAGGTTCTTTGAATAATTTCTCATGAAAAAAACCCTATCTTTTAATAGTGTAAGAAATGGGTATTTCCACTGGGGGTGCCCAGCTGGCTCAGTCAGTAGAACATGCGACTCTTGGTCTCAAGGTCATGAGTTCGAGCCCCACATTGGGCATGGAGCCTACTTAAAAGTAAAATAAAGGGGTGCCTGGGTAGCTCAGTTGGTTAAGCATCTGCCTTCGGTTCAGGTCCTGATCCTCAGGTCCTGGGATCCAGTCCCACACTGGGTTCCCTGCTCAGTGGAACTTCTCCTCTGCCTGCTGCTCCCCTTGCTTGTGTGTTTAGTCTGTCTCTGACAAATAAATAAAATCTTTAAAAATATATATATATATTTAAAATATATTTCCACCACAGGATTGGCTAGACTTTGAAACACATCACAGTTCCTATTTGAAAATCCATTATTTAATTGGCTTTGAGGCTTTTTCCAAAAACTATAGTTGACTTGCAAAAAAGCTAAAACTATATTACAATATAGACTATACAATATATTATAATTGTTTACGCAAACTTGTAAGTAATTTTCTACTTTCTTAGACTGTTACAACTTACTACAATGTGACAAGGCTCTATTTTTCAAATTAATGCTACTGTTAAAATATTTAATTTAGGAGTGCCTGGCTGGCTCAGTCAGTGGAGCATGTGACTCTTGATCTTAGTCGTGAGTTGGGGGGTGTGGGGCCTAAAAAATGTATCTATTTTAAACTGTATCCTGAGGTGACTTTTACATGTAGTAGAGATTTGTAAAAATAATTTGGTCAGATATTCCTTTTGCTAAAAGAAAGATATTGGAAGGCCATTTTATTTGTTATTTTAACTTCAAGTAGTGTGTGTCCAGAAGGAACCTGTTTTCCTTCACTTGTATTACCTTCAAGTGTCTTTCAATTTAACGACAACAAAAATAGTATTGATGATTCTCGGTAAATTGTGGTGGCTATGTGCCAAGAACTTCATAGATATTATCACTTACATTTTCTCAAATGCCCCAAGGGAAAGGTAGTGTTATTAGGCCCTTTTTACAGATGAAGGAACTGAGACCTTAGAGAGGTGAGGGAACTTGCCAGCAACCCAGCGCCAGTAAATGAACAGGAATCTGACACCAGGCAGACCAACAGAAAAATGTGAATCACATGCTGCCTCTTTTTCTGTGTTCTTAATTGCTATCCTATGAAATCTTAAGGAAAATATTTCAATTTAATTTTTCATAGTCAAATATTTTTATGAACAAAAATTATATTAAAAGTGACAAGGGCATCCATTTATTCTGGGGACTCAGTCTCTGCTTAATCACCTTCAGAGTAGATCAAAAGCTTTTCCTAAGTATTTTATTTTGCTCCTGCCATGTGAGGACAAGGTACAAAGGTGACCATCCATAAGCCAGAAGAGAGCTCTCACCAGAAACCAATCATGCTGGCATCCTGACCTTGGACTTCTAGCCTTCAAAACTGTGAGAAAATAAATTTCTGTTGTTTAAGCCACCCCAACTGTGATATTCTGTTATGGCAGCCTGAGGTGACTAAGACATTCCCCCGAGAACAGAAATGAGTCAAGGATATCTGCTAATCAACATTTTTATTTAGCATCATTTGAGGCCCCAATTTGTGCAACAAGAAGCAAAAAGTATAAAGATTAGAAATAAAGCTGCAATTATCAGAAGATGACTTGCTTTGAAAGCCTCTACCTTGCCAAAGGAGAGCTGTGTTGGTATATAGCTGAGGGAAAGACCAAACCAGTTCTCCAAACAGACCAGCCTAGTTCAACCAGGGTCTATTATATGAAGGCCAAACTTCATAGTAGTAAAGTGTAAACAGTTTGCTTGGTTTTGCTCTCTGTGTACTTACTTCCTTTAGAAGCCTGATGAATGAGAAAAAGTAGAGAAGCAAAGACTATGTCAGATCATGATTTCAGTGTCTTGGGATTTCCCATGACAACTGACGGTGACGACGAGGAGCACAGTGGGCAGGAGGGAGGATGGTGACCATCCAGAACATCTCCTATATTTAAGGCGCTGAGCTAAGGAATAAGGACCTTATGGGGATTACTTCCTTTAATGACTTTAGTAGGTCTTATTCTTATCATCTCCATTTTACAAAGCAGCTGAAACTGAAAAGGGCTAAATAAATTATTGAAATTCGCATAGCTAAACCTGTTATAATAATCTATTAGTGAGTCTGACTCCAGATTATTCGTGTTCTG
Organism: Mustela nigripes; assembly: GCF_022355385.1. Lineage (NCBI taxonomy): Eukaryota > Metazoa > Chordata > Mammalia > Carnivora > Mustelidae > Mustela > Mustela nigripes. The sequence goes on along the minus strand of NC_081560.1, from coordinate 175,784,809 downwards.
ATCAGAATGCAGGAAATACAGAAGTGAGCCTGGGCTCTTCGGGCCCAGTCCTTGCTTGGCCCATTGACTTCTCCCTCCCTCCTGCCTCTGCCTCATGGACTTAGCTCAGGCTTGAAGTACACAAAAGCATTTTCTGTGTGATCGGAAGCAGAGATCTGACTAAATGTAATCATGCCTGTCTATTCTAGGATGTGTGCCTAGGTTCACTCCTGTCCTTCCCTCCCAATAGCCTGTGGCATAAGCCTATGGCCGAATCATCTCTTACCAGGATTTTTTCCCAATCCCTTGCCTTTCCATTTTTGGTTTGTTTCAGCTTATCGGCAGCTCTCTGTGACTCACAAGATGAAACTCTATATTATAGCAAATACTTCTGCAGTACTTTCTATGGGGCCAGGCTCTATTCTAAGTGCTTCGTGTATATCAGCCCTCATAATTCTTATAATAAGCTTCTGAGCTAGATACTATTAATATCTTTAATTTTGATGAGGAAATTGGGGGCTTAAAGAGAATAGGTAACTTGTCCAAAATCACATAACTACTAAGATGTAAAACTAATTAAAACCCAAGTGGTCTGGCTCCAGTCCATGCAATACTGCCTCTGAGGAAGCTTTTACCCAGCCCCATCATTCCCCCGAAGGCTGAAGGATTTGTTCTTGCAGATAAAATGATGAGTTGAAAGAAAGAAAGGAAGGAAGGAAGGAAGGAAGAGGTCTGGCATTTATAAGGCTTATCAAACCAACCAGAATCATATTAATAATGTATATTGTTCACCCTGGAGTCTGAAATGTGAAGCACACAGTTGTACTACCACATATGGGTATTAGTTTTGTTCCTTCTAACAAGAATGTGACAATCATAAACATCTCAATTTTAAATTAAGAGTACACTTAGTATTATTGATTTTCAACAGTTACTTAAAAATAAGAGAGACAATGCCAAAAGCTGAGAAAGGTTTAGCAAGTATTTCAAAAGACAAAATCTTTCATTAGTAAGGATTAGTGAAATAATTTTTGAAGGCAGGAATAAAACCAGCAAATGAAATATGAAAATAAAAGCAAATTACCTACCAATGAGCTTTTAAAAATTCAGTGTTATATTAAGCAGCTATGATCAAAAATAGATCCCAATCATTAGAACCCTCTAAATAGCAACTGGGAAATTGTCCATTTGTGTAGTTTTTTTTTCTACACAGTCTCTAAACCTCCTAGGAAGCAAAACCTCAGGCCATTAGGAGAAAGAAGTAAAGCCTAACACCCCCATCGCACAGGAAAACACAAATCGTAGCTGTAGAAGGGTAGGAAAACAAAAACCAAAAAAAAAAAACCAAAAAAACCAACCTTTCTACCTCTCTCTGGGGGAGGGGCAGAGAACTACCTTTGGCCAAAGACCCCATACTGATACCAATACAGGTTTTCCACTGCTAAGGGAGCAGCAGAAAATTCCTGCTGCCAGATAGAAAGCACAGGAACAATAAGGAGGCACAGGCACACAGAGTCTCCCGGAGACTGAGGCTGACCAGAAGAACAGAACACCTCGTTAGCCCCACTGCAGCCTCGTACAGAATACCAAATAGCAGCTATCTGCCTCGTGAGGAGCTGCGAGAGCGCAGAGAGATGACCACCCTGGGGCTTGGCTGTGCAGGATGACTGAACACTGCCAGGTTCTCACACTGAGAAAAATCCTCCGGCACGTAGGCCCCTGTGCTAAGGTAACAGCAGTCCAGTGCCAGTGCGATGTGAAAGCTGTGATAAACTGACAGTAAGCACAGCAATAAAACCCCAATTCAGCCTAGGTTCTGCTTAATTGACTCAACCTCCCTTATAATGGCATAAATACACTGATCTCATCAGCCTCTACAGTTCTATTCAAAATTACTGGAATATAACAAAATGAGAAGACAAACATGAAAGAAAAGAAGAACAAAATAAAACAACCCCAAAACCAAAACCAAAACCAAAACCCCATTTTCAAGAGAAAAAGCAATCAACAGAAACAGACTCAGAGATGACCTGAAATTTACAACTACACAACATGGACTTTGTATGTTAAAGAATCTAGAGAAAAAAAGTGATCAACACACCTATACAGATGAAGAATTTAAACAGGTAGATGAAATCTATAAGAAATAGTAAAATGGAAATGCAATACCAAAAAGAATCAGTGATAAAATTTCCTTCAACAAACTCATCAGTTGATTAAACATAGCTGAGGAAACAATGACCCTAAAGATAAATCAATACAAATGATATGAACTGAAACACAAAAGGGAGAAAAAGGGATGAAATAAAAAGAAAACATGGTATGTAAGAGCTGCTTACATACAAGTAACTGAAATCCCAGAAAGAAGAGAAAGAAAGGAGCAGAAGAGCTGAAGGACATAAATAATGAAGGACACAAAACTACAGACTCAAGAATTCTAAGCAGGATAACTCCCGGACATATCAGTCAAACCAAAGAGAAAATCTTGATGGCAGTCATGGAACTAGGAAAATAATTAGACCTCTTGTTTAAAACTATGTAAGTTTTAAGGCAATAGAACAACATCTCCAAAGTGTATGTGTGAATAATATATACACACACATATTAAATATATTATTTTATACTAATTATTAATATATATTAAATATATGTTTTATATAATACATTAATTATATATCATATATATTTAAAAGTCAATACAGACTTGCATATGGAGTAAAAAATACCTTTCAAAAACGAAGGTAAATACTTTTTCAGACATCCCACATCCAACCACCCTACTTAAAAAAGGAAGGCCAAGAGAAATTAATGTCAGTAGACATGTGCCTCAAGAAATGTTACAGAAGTTCTCCAGGCTAAAGTGGTATTATTCCAGGACACTCGAGACTCTAAAAAAACAGTCTGGCAATTTCTTATAAAACTACACATACACTTACCATATGACCCAGCAGTTCAATTCCTAAGCATCTACTCAAGAAAATAAATATGTTTATGTCCACATAAAAACCTGTACACAAATGTTTATAGAGGTTTTAGTCACTGCCATAAACTAGAGATATTAAAAATGTCTATCAACCAGTGAATTAATAAACAAAGTGTATTATAGCCATATAATGGAATACTACTCAAAAAAAAAAAAAAAGAAAAGAAAAAACTGCTGATATAAGCAGCAACAGGGATGAATGTCAAAAGCTAAATGGGGGGGTGTCTGGGTGACTCACTGGGTTAAAGCCTCTGCCTTCGGCTCAGGTCATGATCCCAGGGTCCTGGGATCGAGCCCCACGTTGGGCTCTCTGCTCAGTGGGGAACCTGCTTCCTTCCTCTCTCTCTGCCTGCCTCTCTGCCTACTTGTGATCTCTGTCTGTCAAATAAATAAATAAAATCTTAAAAAAAATGCTAAATGGAAGCAGACAGACATAAAGACTATAATGAGCAACAAGAAATAGATGATTGTTGCCAGTAGCTGCAGTGAGTGGTAGAAGGGGTGGGAGGGAGACTGAACAAAGGGTCATGAGAACTTTTGGGGGTGATGGAAATATTCCGTATCTTAATTGTAGTAACGGCTAGAAGACTGTAGAGGTTTATCAAAATACACAGAACTTATACATAATAAGGGTGAATTTCACTTTCTATAAATTATACCTCATCAAAAAATTTTATTTAAAAAAATTTTATTTAAAAAATCTTATAAATACAAAGTCAATGTGATAAGATAATAAAAGAATCTTCTCTCAAGTTTTAAATATGAAACCATTTTAACAAAATAAAAACACATTAGTCACGCTGTATAAAGTTTATTCCTCAAAAAAATCTCATCTACTTTAGAGGGTGTTTTTTATATTTTATAGCTTATTAATGGAAATCAAAGAAGCATATTATCTAAGCACATAAGTACCAACACTAGATTTTTAGACTAGCATACTAAACAGCTGGATTTCAATCATTTAAAGTTGTAGAAGAACAGCTAAATTATAAAATGCTGATTAAAGGGCCAGGGAAGGTTAATGGGATTCGGGCACATTGTCCTTTCCATAAATTATTCTAAATCAGGTAACGTCTAAAGTACTTTGAGACTAGCAGGGGTTTTGACCTTTATGATAAAAAAGCTCTTAGAAAAACCGTGAAGATTCTGAAAACCTATAAATTTATTGTAGCTAGTAATTATTTTTAGTGCATTATGAAGCTCTGACCATTATTCACAGTGATAAAAAAATGAACAAAGATGAAACAATCTCTTTTGTAAAAATTATTTTGTGTTATTTTTATGCTTTTATTACTGTGATGGCATGACTGGGCTAAATATTTAGCCCATTAGTCACCATTTAAAATACATACATGCACCTTCACAATACATGTATATTTAAATAATCAGAGGTACTTAAGTACCTTTCTCTAAGCTCCTGAAGTATGTTGTTTCTTAAATGGGCCTCTTGATAAGATACACATTCAGTTGTGTATTCATCCACATTATTTTTCATTCTTTACCTAATCTATTGTTTTTAAAGTTCAATTTTTAATTAAACATACATACAGGGGCGCCTGGGTGGTTCTGGGTTAAGGCCTCTGCTTTCGGCTCAGGTCATGATCACAGGGTCCTGGGATCGAGCCCCACATCAGACTCTGCATCGGGCTCTCTGCTCGGTGGGGAACCTGCTTCCTCCTCTCTCTTTGCCTGCCTCTCTGCCTACTTGTGATCTCTCACTGTCAAATAAATAAATAAAACCTTAAAAAATTAAAAAAAAACATACAAATGGATGCCTTATATATAAAGTTTATTAACTAAAAATCTATGCACACAACCAAGCTGAAGAAGAATATTATTTGAAAACCTCATGCATCCTTCCATGATCATATCCCCTCTTTTTCCCACAAGGAACCACTAGTCTAAAAATTTCTGTTTTTCATATTTTTATTTTCTTTTTTAATTTTACTATGTCTGGATGGATCTCTCAACGAACAGTTGACTACTGAAAACAGATCTGAACTACATGGGTCCACTTATGCACAGATTTTTTTCAATCAATACAGTATAGTACTGTAATTGTATTTTCTCTTATGATTTTTTTTTAAAGATTTTATTTATTTATTTGACAGATAGAGATCACAAGTAGGCAGAGAGGCAGGCAGAGAGAGGAGGAAGCAGGCTCCCTGCCGAGCAGAGAGCCCAATGCGGGGCTCGATCCCAGAACCCTGAGATCATGACCTGAGCCGAAGGCAGAGGCTTTAACCCACCGAGCCACCCAGGTGCCCCTCTCTTATGATTTTCTTAACATTTTCTTTTGTCTAGGTTACTTTTTTGTAAGAATACAGTATATAGGGACGCCTGAGTGACTCAGTTGGTGAAGTGTCTGCCTTTGGCTCAGGTCATGATCCCAGGATGCTGGGATCTAGTCCTGTATTAGGCTCCCTGCTCAGTAGGGAGCCTGCTTCTCCCTCTCCCGCTCCCTCTGCTGCTTTCCCTGCTTGCATGCTCTAACAAACAAATGAACAAAATCTTAAAAAAAAAAAATACAGCATTAAATACATACAATATACAAACTACGCGTCAATCAACTGTTAATGCTGTCAGTAAGGCTATTAATAGTTAAGTAATAGTTAAGTATAAATAGTTAAGTTTGGGGAGAGTCAAAGTTACATGCAGATTTTTCCCCGCGGGGAGGTCAGTGTCCCTAACCCCTGCTTATTCAAAGGTCAACTGTATAGTCTTGCTTCGTAGTCAACTTTCTGTAAGAGAAATCATATTTAGGTCTCTTCTGTACCTTGATGTCTTACTCAGATGCCTGAGACTTGTCTGCAAATGCTAGCTGGAGCTGGGGGCCATTGTCTGCACTGCAAGACAGCCTCACGGAGGAAGATACCACAACCCTGAATCTAGTTTCCATGTTTTCCTCCTGATTAATTCCATCCTCTCTCAAACTCACAACTATACCAGAATTTCACACATATTCTCTTAAAGTGTTAAAAACCCCAAGTGTTTAGAAGAACAATTTTTCTAAGCTAGTCCCCTTCAAGTTGCGTTTAATTCCACATCTGTTTAAACTAGTTGTACGATTACATAATTTATTTATACAGCAACCAATTCACTAAGAATGCAAATGGAAAGCTCTTTTTATGAAAACAAAATTGAATACTTCGGAAAGACTTAATAAAAGCAAGTAGCCAAGTCAAATTGTTAAACTAAGTGTGGAAAGACAATTGAAAGAGTTAAGTTAAAAACACCGCAGCCCTCAGACTTCCTTCCAAGTGTTTCAAAATTCTCATCACACTTTAAGGAAACCCTAACAGTTGATACGGAGTGGTACAAGACTTGTCAGAGCCTACATGACGGCTTTGGTCCTACCTCGAAAGACTGCCTTAAAAATGTACATATGTGGGGCGCCTGGGTGGCTCAGTGGGTTAAAGCCTCTGCCTTTGGCTCAGGTCATGATCTCAGGGTCCTGGGATCGAGCCCCACATCAGACTCTCTGCTTGGCAGGGAGCCTGCTTCCTCCTCTCTCTCTGCCTGCCTCTCTGCCTACTTGTGATCTCTGTCAAATAAATAAATAAAATATTTAAAAAAAATGTTCATTTGTAATTCTTAGAAGAAAGTATTTTTACTTTTATGATTCTCAGATTTAAAAATTTTTTTCCCAATATGGACCAATTATAGTCAATCACATCAGTAATGGATTCTACTTCATTTACTTCTTTTATTTCCACAAAGGATTCAGGTAGTGTACAAAGAAATACCAATAAATTTAAAATAAAAAATTGAAGCAGTAAGTAAATAGGGTAGAAAAGAGATGTAGCTGTACTGATAGCAAAAAATGAATGCCAGGGTTCCTGGGTGGCTCAGTGGGTTAAGCCTCTGCCTTCGCTCAGGTCATGATCTCAGCTTCCTGGGATTGAGCCCTGCATCAGGCTCTCTGCTCAGTGGAGAGCCTGCTTCTCCCCGCCATCCCGCTACCTGCCTCTCTGCCTACTTGTAATCTCCGTCAAATAAACAAATAAAATCTTAAAAATAAAAAAAGAATGCCATGTTTCCATTATACTTTACTAAAGATAACTTCTCTGTTTTCTAGCAATCAGTACAACAAAGCAAATAAAATCAGTTATGATATTCAAATTATCAAGAGCTTAAATCAAACTTAATACTTAGGAAAAAAGTATTATCTATAATATAGAGATCAGAAAAAAATTTCTCTAGTAGAGAAATTTATTTATAAGGTAATGATTTAACTACCAACAAATCCCTATAGTAAAAATCATAACGTGTCCCAAAGGACTCTATTTTGATGAAATACGTACTATCAGATACATATACACACATACAGATATATATGTGTCGATACATTTTTTAATGAATGACACAATGCCAAAATACTATTTAGTAAAAACTGTAAGAACCAATACCACTTTCCCCATACTCTGACAATATACATTAATCCAGGACTCGATTTTAGAGTATTTGAGAGCAATGGCTCTGAAAATGCTTTCGGGTAATGTACAACTTTGAAATTCCGATGAAAAACTGACCAATTCCCCCAAATCTTTCTTTTTAAGACTTTATTTATTTATTTGACACTGAGAGAAGGAACACAATCAGGTGGAGTGGGAGAGGGAGAAGCAGGCTTGCCACGGAGCAGGGAACCTGATGAGGGGCTCGATCCCAGGACCCTGGGATCATGACCTGAGTCGAAGGCAGACGCTTCACTGACTGAGCCACCCAGGTGCACTCTGCCCCCTGCAAATCTTATACAGAATTTCTGAGAAGTTTAAGTACCTCAAAAAAGCCTAACCAGAAATGCTTGGGGTATACGACTGAAGGTTAAAAACTCTTCTACTAGAGCAGTCATTGTGATTACAGGTCCTTCAAGTAGTGCTTGAAAACCATTTTCTCTTAATATTTTGAAAGGTGTTAAGCTTGAGTGCATTCAAGATTATGTACCTGGAGTGAAGCTATTCTAAGTCATAAGTGAAATGTTAAGCTAAGGCAGGACTCACTTCCCTTATCGAGAAGTTGAGCTTAATAAAGACGGCAGTCTCAGCACGTTACTCCAGTTGGAAGCTGGGAGGGTACTTGTCTCTACAGCCAAGATTTCCCTTAGAAAACAATTTGGGTGCATTCTCAATAGGAAATAAACAACCAGAGATTCCATGCTATGAAGTATGAAAATCTTTTAGCCTAGAAAAAATCCTTAAAGAAATCCAACTAAATAAAGTATCCAGTAAAGTATATCCTGTTTTTAAGCAATGCAAATTGATTTATGTGGCAGACGGAATTAACTAGTTTTAATTCTTCACTCCTCGGTTGTAGTACTGTACATCCATACCCTTACCATGTCCTCACTGCAGGCAAAGTGCATATCCCTGCTCCATGACTTTGAGCTTACTTGTGTGATATGCTTAGTAACAGTAAATAAGCAGATACGACATGAGCAAAGGCTTAAAATGTGTTTCACTGAGGTTTACTCTCCTGTGCTCCTGTCTTTTGGCAAAAGAATGTGCTTCAGACAGCGGCTGGTTCAGGAGGTTGAGAAACAAACGGGGCAGATCTAGACCCAAGAAACAGTCTGGAACTTAGTCCAGGCTTAGACTTCATCAGCTGAACCCCAATCCTGTGTGTGTGTGTGTGTGTGTGTGTGTATGAGTAAAAGATAAAGCTTGAGGTTTGTATGAGTTTTGGGATGATTTCTTATGAAGTGTTATTGTAGCAATTACTAACAAATACAGTAAAAACAAGTTTTAAGTTGCAAAACATAAATATCTTTAACTGAAATGTTATACGCACTATTCGCTTCAAATCCCTCGGGGCTTACATGCTAACCAGAGAAAAATTTTCTTTTTCCCATGAGGGAGGGTGACAGCATATACCGAAGTAACCATTCTCATCCACTTTGACTATTTTACTGAGAGACAGGTTTCAAACTATTTTTCTGTCTATAAGGTTTATGTTCAAATAGCTCAGTGAATCAAAGGCAAGGAGGCAGGGCTGATAGACAAGTCCTGGTGGGGATAAGAATTTTTAACCCTCAAATATTTAGAATTGAGGGAGCACGGTGACAAAAAGAAGACTGAACTATATCTGCTTTTACTGCTGTTTTAAAATTCTCTGCATACATCCCCTTATTGATTGTGCCTTGGGACACTGCTCCCCTCCCTTTCCAACCCCTTCTCCCTGTGAGCCACTAAAACAAAATTCCAAAAAAAAAAAGTCGCAAAGTAACTTATGCAAATACCCAAGTTGATATCATAAGTGCAGTAGTACCAGAAGTTCATTCAATTATTTTATGAATATTAAAAGCTTTATAAAGTTAATCACAATGGAAAAAATTAAGGTCTTTGAATTATAACCGGATTAACATCACAATAGGAAATTATCTCAAATGTAAAGCCACTAAACTAAACTAGTGCTTATTCACTCTATAAATATAATTCAGATCATACAAACCATTTAGTCCCAAATTCTATTTTCAATGTATTCTACTAACTTTCTTTATTCATTACTCTGGTTTTACATAATAGGTTACTATCTCAGAATCACTGAGGGCCAATGAAAAATAAGAGTACTAATGTTCCAAGATTATTTTTAGTCAATTAATACAAGTAATAAAGTTATAAAGATAATGTAAATTTCATCCATTATCGATATCTACATAATTTAGTAAAGTTTTCTTTAATTACCTAAATGGAGCTATTAATATTTCAATGCAAATTTTAATAATCTAAAAAAAAACCCCAGCTATCATTTCTTGATTTCATACTAGAGTAAATAAAAAGGACATTCTTAAATAGCACAGTTCATGAATAATCACTTTAGGTTATGAAACTACAATCTTTCCAATGTAAAACTATTCAGAACTGTATTAATTGGAAACTGCAGCTAAGACAAAATTTAACATTAGAGTAATATATAGTCTATCTTGTGTATAAAATATAATATACAATGTTATATGTAACAATGTATACTGTAAGTTATATTTATTACTGCTAGCTTTATTTTTACACAATAAATCCCACCACAGGCAATGAAAGTATAAAACAAGCAGCAATTAGAATTAATCCAAATGAATGTCCCCAGAATATTTTAAAAATCTTAACATTTGTTGCAAAGTTTACTTATATTTAGTATTAAAAGTTTACATACCTGAAGTTCCAAAAACTACATCCCAAGGGGAACTAATGGGTTGTTCTTCTCCTTGAGCTCCGCCTTCTTTATCTGTACCTTGAATTCCAATGCCAGCTACAGTGCTCACCATCTCAGCTTCTAGATCAATCTATAAAAATTAACATGTTTTATGCAATGTATGTTACTTTTTTTCCCCCCCTTTGGTACATGAAGATTTCCAATAGAACATATAGAATGTTTTTGCAACACAAATACTCCTAAAAAATAAAAAGCTAAAAAAGGACTAATCAAGAATAGGGGGAGCTTGTTATTCAAATGCACAAAACACAGTCCTTTTCATTTCCCCAGCCACCCACTCCCTGCTTTCCTCATCATTGGACTCTACAAGGATTGGTGCTGATGTCATCTTAACTATAAAAGGTGTTGAAGAAAGTGAAATTTGAAATTTCAAAGCAAAATCTAGAAAGGTGCATGTTTCTTAAAAGTAAACATATGTATTTCAATTAAGCTTGACTAGTAACTGACAATTATAGATCTTAATATGTGCTAGGCACTGATCCAAGAATCATCCATCCATCCATCCTCACAATAACCTGTGACTGTGATTTTGATTAATATTGAGGAAACTGATGCACAGATCATAAAGGTAAGACAAAGATCTGGGATTTAAACCCAGTTAGTTCTAGCTCTATTAGATTACATTGCCTCCACTTTATAAACTGGAAAAATGAAGTCTACTGAAAAAAGGCACTTTGGTTTAATCTCCTAAAATCCTTCCACCTACATTTACCATGAAAATTATCAAACACAAAAGTTGAAAGAATTTTGCATCAAAGATCTATATACCTGCAACCTCCTATCAACATTTCATTTACTTGCTTTTCACATATCTTACTGAGCTACCCATTTACACTTTTAGATGCATTTCAAAGTACACCATAAACATCAGTACACTGGCCCTAAATATCTCAACAGGCTTATAATTAACAAGAATTGTATATTTTTTCAGTTCCCTTTTTTTTGGGAGCCGAGACTTACAATGAAATGCACATATCTTAAGTGTACCATTCAATGAATTATCACAAATGCATTGCAGCCTCAATTTACATAAAGATACTAAATGTTATCTTCACTCCAGTAAGTCCCTGCAAGCCTCCTTCCAATCTCTCCTACCCCCAAAGGCAACTAGTACTGTTTTTCCATCACAGGTCAGTCAGCTGTAGCTCTTCCAGGACTTGAGATAAACTGAATCAAACAGTATGGACTCTTGTGTATGAGGCTTCTTTCACTTACCAGGTTTTTGAGATTTATTCATATCCATGTAGTTTGTTCCTTTTTACTGCTGAGCAGTATTTCATGATAGGAATATACCACAGTTCATTTACTTATTTTCCTACTGATGGATACCTGGACTAGTTCCAGTTTGGGGCCTTCAAATAGAGTTGCTCTCGATATTCTTGTGTTAAGTCTTTTGGTGAAGGTATCTTTTAACTTCTCTTTTGTACATACCCAGGACTGTCACTGCCATGTTACAGGATTAGTTTGATTAAAACAAAACAAAACTGCCTGAAGTTGGTCTATCATTTCTGTATTGCCTCCAATGTATACAAGTTCCAATTACTCCACATCCTTGCAAACCTATGGTGTAGTCAGTTGTTCTTTTTTTCTTTCTTTGTCAGTCTTTTTAATTTTAACCATTATAGTGTATGTATTTCATTATGGTTTCACTTTGCATTTCCTTTTTAACCCATGATGTTCATTACTTTATGGGTTTGTGGTCATTCTTACATCTTTTGAAAGAAGGTCTGTTCAAATCCTTGCCCATTTTTTATCTGTAGGAAACTCTGTATTTCATGGATCTTAGTCCCTTTGGATATGTTTTGTACATTTTTGTGACTAATTTCTGATAGACTGTAGCTTGTCTTCATGGTCTTAATAGTAAATTTTAATAAGTTTTAAATTCTGATAAATTCAAATTTATCTTTTTTATGACTGTTTGTGTTCTGTCTTTGAGAAACCTTGCCTATCTGCAAGTCACAAAGATTCTCATGTTTTCTTCTAAAAACTTCATAGCTTTAACATTTACATTTAGGTCTGTGATGCATACTGAATTGATGTTTGTAATATGATGTGTGAGATAGGGGTCATATGTCTTTTTCCCCCCCAAATGAGTATCTAGTTGTTCAAGCACAATAGGTAGAAATGACTTTCCTTTCTCCCTTATTACTTTGATGCTATCCTTATAAAAGTATCACACTGTCTTGACTTAGTATATTACACTGTCTTTAAATCACATGGTGTATCTTTTAACTTTATTTTTCCAAGACTGTTATAGATACAATAAATCCTTTGTTTTCAAACCTCCATGTAAAAATATTGGAATCCACTTGTCATTCTCTTTAAAACAAAACAAAACAAACAGCTTGATGGAATTTTTATTTGAGATTGCATTAAATCTACAGGTCAATTTGGAGAGACTAGATATCTTAATCTTGAGCCTTCCAATCCAATCACTGGATTAATTTTTCTCAGCAATGTTAAATTTATTTTGTGTTTTATTACTATAAAATTTTAAAATTCATGTATTTTGTTAACTTATTCCCTGTATTTTCTATTACTGTAAATAAAATTATAAAATTCTAAACATTACTAGTATATAAAAATACTGTTGTTCTTTTTATACTGATCAGCAACCTTCCTAAATTGACTTATTCAAGCAGTTTTTCTCATAGATTTCCTAGAATTTTCTACATAGCTGATATGCAATTACCAAATAAAGACAGTTCTTTTCAGCCTGTATGCCTTTTCTTTTTCTTGCCTTATTACAATGGCTAGTACTTCCAGTATAATTTTTAACAGATGTGGTGAGAATGGGGATCCTTGCCTTGTTACCAATCTTGGAGGAAAGGCATTCAATAATTTGCATTAAGCATAGCTCTAAGATTCTTATAGATGCCCTTTATCATACTGAAGATGTTCATTTCATGTTTACTAATTTTATCATAAACAGAAAAACATTTAAAAACATTTAATAGCTAATCTAGCAAAGCAATCATATGGTTATTATCTTTTATTCTGTTACTATGGTGAATTACATTGAATTAGTTAAGCAGTATCCTCCTGCATTATTTTTAGTGGCCATTCTTTAATCTCCTGAAAATGTAAAGAATATTCATCAATGTAACCTTATTTATATTTTTACTGAACCTAATCTGCAAAAATACAATAGGCATCTAGAGCTGGGTCCTTGAAATACATCTTGACTTAAGAAATGTATTTAAGACTTGGGGCACCTGAGTGGCTCAGTAGGTTAAGCGTCTGCCTTCAGCTCAGGTCATAATCCTGAGAGTCCTGGGATCAAGCCCACATTGAGCTCCCTGCTCAGCAGGGAGTTTGCCTCTCCCTCTGCATGCTGCTCCTTGTGCTTGTGCTCTCTCTCTCTCATTCTATCTCAAATAAATAAATACAATTTTTAAAAAAGAGAGAGATGTATCAAAGACTTGTTATAATAATTCCTCTTGCAAAAGCCACAGGTCCAGGTGATGTTAAGAGGAGTTTTAATGAATATTCAAAAACTATTAATTCTAATGTTAGACAAATTACTAAAAGAAAAAAAAAGCAAAAAAAGCAAAATTAATTATTTGATGAAGCTGGTGTGACCTTGATTCCAAAATCAGGTGAGAAAAGTATAAGAAAATATACAGCCATTTAATTTATGAACATGAATTTTTAAAATATTTAATTTGGGATAATCAAATCCAACTTGACTTTTTTAAAAAAAACATCATGATTAGGTAAGATTTATCACAAGAATAAAAAGGTGACTGAACATCAAAAATCTATTAACTCATTACATCAAGACACCGAGGGCAAAAAATTATTTCAATAAATGTAGAAAATGCATTTCACAAAATTATAAAATAATTCTTAAAACCAGGAATAGAAAGTTTAGCCTCATGAATAATTTTATTTCCCAAAGTTATAAAAAATATTAAAATTCTGGAGAAAATTTACCCCCTTTAAGATTATGAGCATGACAAGACATATACTATTACTGCCAATGTTTAAAGGCATTTGAGATTTTTGCCAACAATAAGATGTACAAAAATAAGAAGAGAAAAGATAAAACTCCCATTTGTTTTTCCAGACAATATAATTATTTACATGAGAAACAAACAGGACTTTACAGGAATGGACAGGCTAATCCTAAAATTCACATGGAATTGAAAGGGACTCAGAACAGTTACAACGATGCTGAAAAAGAAGAAAATGGGAGGACTCCTACTTCCTGATTTAAAAACTTATTAAAAGTTACTGTGTGGGTGGCTCAGTGGGTTAAGCCGCTGCCTTCGGCTCAGGTCATGATCTCAGAGTCCTGGGATCAAACCCCGCATCCGGCTCTCTGCTCAGCAGGGAGCCTGCTTCCTCCTCTCTGCCTGCCTGCCTCTCTGCCTGCTTGTGATCTCTCTTTGTCAAATAAATAAATAAATAAAATCTTAAAAAAAAAAAAGTTACTGTGATACAGGCATAAGAACTGATACATATGTCACTGGAATAGACTCCAGAAATAAACCCATGCAGGTATGAGTAATTATTTTCTAAAGGTTGCCAAGACTACTCAATGGAGAAAAAAACATTTCACAAAATTATATGTTTTGTGGGGAAAATGGAGATAAAAGTCTCTTCAATACACGATTCTGGGATAACTGGATATCCACATTCAAAAGAATTAGGTTGGACCCCTATCTAACGTCATATAAAAAAAATAAATTAAAAATGGAGCAAATACTGAACTTAAGGGGCCATAACTATCAAATTCTCAGAGGAAAACACAGGAGTAAATCTTCATGATCTTGCATTTGGCAATGTAATCTTATATAAGACACCAAAAGCATAAGCAATGAAAGGAAACAATTGGGAATCATCAAAATTTAAAACTCTTAACATCAAAAGGTATGATTAAGAAAGTGAAAAAGACAACCCACCAAATGTGAGAAAGTGTCTGAAAAATCACATATCCTATAGGGATTTGTATCTAGAATACACAGAGAACTCTTACAACTCAATTAGAAGAAATGCAACCAAGTTAAAAAACAGGTAAAGGGGGCGCCTGGGTGGCTCAGTGGGTTAAAGCCTCTGCCTTCGGCTCGGGTCATGATCCCAGCGTCCTGGGATCGAGCCCCACATCGGGCTCTCTGCTCAGCGGGGAGCCTGCTTCCTCCTCTCTCTCTGCCTGCCTCTCTGCTTACTTGTGGTCTCTGTCTGTCAAATAAATAAATAAAATCTTAAAAAAAAAAAAACAGGTAAAGAATCTGAACAGACACTTCCTCTAAAGAAGATATACAAGAGATCCATAAGGATGGGAACAGATGCTTGACATCTTTACTCATTAGGGAAATAATTAACAAAACCCCAGAGGCCAAATCATGCCTAGTAAGAGGGCTAGAACTTAAAAAATGGAAAATAATAAATAATGGTGAAGATTTGGAAAAAATGGAACCCACAAATATTGCAGGTAGAAATGTAAAATGGTACCAGCACTGTGGAAAAGTTCAGCAGTTTCTTAAGAAGTTAAACATAAAATATAAAACATATAATTCAATAATTCCTTTAATTAGGTATCTACCCAGGAGAAATGAAAATATGAGTTTACGGGGCGCCTGGGTGGCTCAGTGGGTTAAAGCCTCTGCCTTCGGCTCAGGTCATGATCCCAGGGTCCTGGGATTGAGCCCAACATCAGGCTCTCTGCTCAGCAGGGAGCCTGCTTCCCCCTTCTCTCTGCCTGTCTCTCTGCCTACTTGTGATCTCTGTCAAATAAATAAATAAATCTTAAAAAAAAAAAAGAAAATATGTGTTTACATAAAACTTATACATGAATTCATAACAACCAAAAAATCGGAAACACACTAAATGTCTATCAACTGATGGAAAAAATATGGTACGCTATACAATGGAATGCTAGTCAGCAATACAAAGAATAAACTGCTGATAAGCTACATCACAGATGAACTTCAAAAACATTGCTCAGAATAAAAGATGACACAAAAGGCCATATATTATATGATTCTATTTCTATGATATGTTCAAAAGAGGCAAATTTATAGGCAGAAAGTAGATTAGGGCTGGGCCTAAAAACAGGGATTAACTGTAATTGGGCATGAGGGTTCTTATGGGGGACTGAAAATGTTCTAAAAACAACTTACAGTCATGGCTGTACAACTTATGTACATTTCCTAAAAATTCTCGGATTGTATACCTGAAATGAGTGCTATATAAAATACATCACAATAAAGTTGTTGGAAAAACACACGCAAACGTTATATCTTACAAGGTCATATACAAATAGAAAGATGTGAATTAAACATGCCAGAACGACTGGCTACAGGTCTGTTTATGTAGGAGGAACAGCAAGAGTGGGGCTAAAAAGGAATTTCTAAATTTCTAAGGAAATTATTCTAAACAAAAGTCAGGTCTGCATGGAACAGTGATATCTGTGAAATATGAATATATATGATCAATCTTCTGCAAATGCCGCCTTAAACAAAAGTAAACTACAGTCCGTATTTTTATATATTTAAAAAAAGAAGAAATAATAATTCCATCTCACTTTATTTTGCAGACATTAAACTAAGTCATATAATTTAAAAATAAGGTCATGTAGTCTAAATTTTTGTGATTATGCTACTTAAAATGTAGTTGAAATGCAGTGAATACTCTAAAACCCATTACATTCTAAAGCAAGAAAAAACTACAGAATTATAAAAAGTACACTCTGAATATTGTGGGCTAACTATCTATTTTAACACCTTGTTAGATATCTCAGACACCATTCTGAATTATAGAAGCATACATACAACCCTGAAAAGACAATGATAAAGAAACAGTGACCTTTAAGGATTGGTAACAACAGAAAGGCACTTTTTCCCAAAGCAGGAAATGGTGACATGTCATAAAATCATTAATCCTACAAAAAGGTCTGCCTAAAAAAGACTCCTCCGTCAAATAAATTTAGAAATACTGCACATATATCCCCCAACTAATGTATTCACAATATATTAACATATTAAAGTCTCTAAGAACAAAGTCTCTAAGACTTATAAAGAATAAATCTGCCTTAATTAACAAATCCACAAAATCCTTGCCTCAGATGTTTTCAAATTAAGAGGAATACACACTTCAGAAACTGAATAGGTTATTTACTCAAAAATTCATTCAACAAATATCTATTGAACACCTATAATGGGCCAGCCTCTGTCCTAGGTGCTTGAGATTTCACCAGTAAAAATAAATTTTGTGACCTCATGGAAATTTACCTTAAAGTGGTATACAAGCTCTATACATGTTTTTTCCTATTATATTACATGATAATATTGCCAAATGGCACAAATATCAATACAGAGAAAAAAATGAGAAAAACAAGGAAGTACCTGAAACCATGTGCTTCGGCAGGATGGGTTAGATGAACTTAATTATTTTCTAAATAGACAGCAACATAAAGGCCAATGCATTAGAGCCAAAATATTTATTAATATGAGATGTTTAAAATAACGAAATACTTCTACGGTGGGATACTATGCAGTCTCATCATTCACATGACTAGTATGGAAAACAAATTTGAAAGAACTGCAGAAGATTATTATGTACAGTATGATGTCATTTGTTTAAAAAAGGATTCTCTAGAGACAACCTTTTAAATATAAATTCATTTGTACAGGAGTAGAAAATTACTGAAAAGACAAATATTTTAACAATGATTAGTTATCTCTAGGGACCCAGAATAGATGGTACAAGCCTTTTTTACCTTTATGTATTAATTCATGTTTAGTACATAAGAATCATATATAACTTTTATAATGAGGTAAAACGAGGGGTGCCTGGGTGGCTCAGTCAGCTAAGCATCTGCCTTTGGCTCAAGTCATGACCTCTGTACCAGGAATCTGGTAGAGTCCTGCATCGGGCCCCCTGCTCAGCAGGGAGCTCTGTTTCTCCCTTTCCTTCTGCCTCCTTTCCCTGCTCGTGCTCTGTCACTGTTTGTCTGTCTGTCTCTTGCTCTCAAATAAATAAATAAAATCTTTTAAAAATAATTTTTAAAAATGAAGTAAAACAAATTTTAAGACTGATAATTATTTCCAAGCAAAGCATTAGACCTGAAGGGAGGTGGGAATGGTATGATTTTTTTTTTCTCGGTTTGAGAAAATTTGACTGAAAAAAGGACATAGCATCACTCTGTAAACAGTGGTTAGGAAAATACCGCAAAATGAGAAGTTTCGGGGTGATTAGGCACTTTGAAAAAAAGGATAAAAAAAAAAACTTGATTGGCAGGTTTGTCTTCTGTGACAACTACAGGCTGACACACAGAAAAACAAGCTACCTAAGAATAAAACAAAAGCAGTTACCTCTGGAATAAGGAGGATTTGAAGTGTTTCAAGTATCACCCTCTCATTCGAAATATTTAATGTAGCACATAAATGCCATTTTTTTTCTGAGTAGAAGATTAAAACTTTCCTTAAAATTGAAAATTACCTTTCTTATAAGGTGGTTTTCAGTATCTGCCACGTATATAATATTATTCCTTATGGCTACACCCTGTGGTGAATTAAAAGTTGACTCTGAAAATATTCCATCTTTTCTTCCAGGGTTGGGTCCTAAAAGACAAGATTGCCACAAGACAATTTTTTCCACTTAAAAAGTTATCTCAACACCGCCGCCCCCCCCCAAATATTTTTCTTTCCTTTATTTTCTTTTTATTGTATCTATAGGGGAAGATGGATGTTAGCTGAACCTGTTGTGGTAATCATCTTACAACATATATAAATCAAACCAAAATAAGTAAGTAAAATTTGTATTTAAAGCTGGGATTTTAATATAAATAGCATGATATTTTCACCTAAAAACTATATCTCAAGATAAAGTTTTGCTAATGACAGGGCTTACTGGATAATGGTTACTTTAGTAGCATACATCAGAAGAGAATGTATATTTTAAACTATTTTAATTATCTACTACCTGGACTAGAAAGAATTAAAAATAATTTTAATCTTTTCACATGTAGATGAATGATTTTTTAACAATTTTGGAAGATATACTCCTTTGGCAATACACAGAAAATTATGAACCTTTTCCTTAGAAAAATATATATGCCTGTAAGATGTCACAAACAATTTCAAGGAGTTCCTAGATCCTGGGGGCCATTCAAGCATTTCTTAATAGTCTATGTACCCCAGGTTAAGAAACCTGCATATTTACTATTTCACTTTGCCACAAAGTTCTGTAATATCCTATAAACACTTGGCAAGACAAAGAGTGGCTCTGGTCTAACGGCCACTTCTCAACTTCTCTAATACATGCAGAGTTTCAAGGGTGGAGAGTACACAACACAAAAACATGTAAGTGTTATCTCTGTGACCAGACAATAAGCCATACAAAGCCTGTAAGTCAGCACTTCCAAACTATGCTTTGCAGAACTCTGCTGTCCTAGATGTTAGTAAGAGAAGTAGTATAACGTAGTGGCCAGGAACATAAACTCAAGAGCCCACGTGACTTAGTTTAAGCTCTACCTCTTCCTAGCTAATGATCTAAGCAATTTCTTTATATCTCGGTTTCTCTTCTGTAAAATGGAGTAATAATATACCTAACTTATAGCACTGTGCAGACTAAATTAATACAGGTAAAGTTCTTAGAATAATGCCAGGCATATATATGTTTGCTATTATTACTATTATTAATAATACTATTATTGTTGTTAATGGGAGTTTCCTGTGGGAAAAAGGGAGAGTATCACGGTCCCTTTAGATTGGAAAATACTGTATGGTATAACCTCTCTTGAATATTCATGAGGTACATAAGCAAAGTAGAAGACTGAGGAGTAGAAGGACACTAACACCAATAAATGTCTCTTAAACACCTAACCAATATTTCCTAATTGTATCTGACCACAGAATTTTTAAAAATTATTGTAGATAACTTTCAATTTATTGCAAGATACCATTATTCCTAAAAACAGGTTTGGGAAAGATAGCTTACTGCTGGTTTTTCTGTTTAACAAAGGAAAATATTTATTTATATCATTCTGAAAATTATACAATTAAAAACCTTTTAGCCATTTAAATGAACCTACCAAAACATAATTTTTAAGCAACAATTCTCATAACTGCCTGTCATCAACTCAAACATCAAATTGCTGAAACAAAAGAAACATAAACACTAACATACACTCTAACAAAACAAAAACAAAAAAGAAGAAATGTGAAAAATTCAAGAGCTAAGGGAACAGTATCTAGGCATCCTAAGAATAGCACCAGGTTTAGGAATAAGACTAGTTTATTTGCATTGGTAATGCAGATAACCCCTACTTTATGTATTAATGCTGCATATGTTACCAAAGCAGGATTGCAAAGAGATGAATTACTTTTGACTATTATGTTACTAGATGTCAGTTCAACTTGAGGAAGCAGGATTAATAAGAATGTATTTAACAGGTTTTATTAACTATGTAGATGTCAGTATGAGCCTGTTTTAGATCTAAAACCAGCGTGATAAATTTCAATTTTAATATATTTCCTTGAGCTTTTTTACTGTAAAATATATTACGTATCATAACTAGAAGCAAACTTTACCTCCAATGCTGTACTGAATTTCTCCATTCTTCCGGACGACCAAAATTCTATGATGTCCAGTGTCTGCTATTACCAATCTATGTGAAACATGGTCTACTGTTACTTTGCCAGGAAACAGCAATGGTGAAGGTGGCAAAGAATCTTTATAGAGTTTTACTTCAATTTTATTATCTCGGATCTGTCCCCTGTCTTTGTAATACTTTAACGCCATGGAAGTATATAAAAATAGTTTATCTTTGTGTCCCTCTCCAATCAAAGAAAATAACATATTTCCACGGGGTCCAAGTATGACCAGAGTTGGCCAGCAGGAAACTTCTAGTTCTTGCCAAAGACTGGCATCTGCATCATTAACCACGGGGTGGGTGATGTTGTATCGAAGAACAGCGCTCTTAATGTTATCCAGGACTTTTTCATTTGGAAACTTAGCCGAGTGAACGCCAACAATCAGAAGACCATCTAAATGGGAAAAATTGTAAGTTAAACATCACGAAGCATTGAAGTTTGAATGTCACCATCCACACATTAGGTTATGGGTCATTAATAAACAGTCCAGAGTTTTTGTTTTTGTTTTTTAAGGGTAGAACTAAAATAGTGTTTTCAACTGCATTTAAACATGAATAAAAAAATTAACATATAAATCTCATGACAATCTTGATTACATAAAAATACATATGATCAAAATAATGTGGGTACTTCAGGACTGAACCTCTTTGTGTCCTCTATCTAGACAAATTTTTTAAAAACATTAATTTCTTTTTAAGATTATATTTATTTATTTGACAGAGAGAAATCACATTTAGTCAGAGAGGTGCTAAGCAGGGAGCCTGATGAGGGGCTTGATCCCAGGATCCTGAGATCATGACCTGAGCTGAAGGCGGAGGCTTAACCCACTGAGCCACCCAGGTGTCCCCAAAACATTAATTTCTTACAAAGATACTAAAATACTGTCATTTTTTCCCCTTTTAAATTCATAGTGGCTATGACTGCTTTTTGCTGCTATTTATTGTCATATTATCCTCTTAGGTTTTTCCGGCCTACCTACATTACAGATTAACAGAATGAATATAAGGTCTTTATTTAAAATTACTATTAAATGGGGGTGCCTGTGTGGCTCAGTTGTGTTAAGCAACTGCCTTCGGCTTAGGTCATGATTCTGGAGTCTCAAGATCAGGACTCACATCCGGGTCCCTGCTTGGTGGGGAGTCTGCATCTTCCTCTGACCTCTCCCCTCTCATGCTCTCTCTCAAATAAATCAATAAAATCTTTAAAAAATATACTATTAAATGGTTCTTAAACAGGCCTTAATTGTAGATAGCAGAACTGCTAAAAACTAAGAACAACATATTTCTTTTACCTAATCAAAACAGTGTGTCAAGAAAATGATATAGGGAAAAAAAAAAGTAAAAAGCATTTGGCTGGATTCAGAGAAAGAACTCAATACTGATTACCAAGATAACAGAAGTAATAGGTAAATTACAATTTCCCAACCCACTCATCAAAAATTATGCACATCAGCATGAAGAAAAAATAAAACCACAATAATTGGGGGTGTAATTTCCTGATAGCTCATCCTTCTATTTGCAACTATTAACTCCCAACAAAACACATACATCACACACATACACACAGAGCTCCCCTGTCTAAGGACCCAGCAAAGTACACAAAAGCAGGTACATTGTTAGCAGGGGGGCAAAACTTGGAGAAGTTGACCCTGAAGGGGAGTTTCCAGTTTCCTTTTCTCTTTCATGGCTTTGCCCTCAAGATGGGCCTCAGTTTAGAAGTAATGCAGGTGGTGAAAACAATGGAAATCCCTTCCTGGCCCAAGGAGCCAGGAGACTGGAGGGTGTGGAGAAAACCTCAAGGGGAGGAGAGCAGGAGACAGGGCCCCCCCCCCCCCCACATCTAAGTATGAACACTCACAAGTCTTGGCTTAACTCCTAAACTATACCTGTTTGAGGCAGGCCTACAAAAGTGTAGCAGAGGCTTGAGCTGAAGAACCAAGGATTGGGTTGCTGAGCTGATGAAAGCAGAGCAGATCTGATAGAAGATGAGACAGAACTTAGAGTCTGAACCAACAAAGCTGAATGCCTGTGAAAACAAGGTACAGACCCCAGCACCAAAATAAAGCCGAAGTATGAATTAGTAGACAAAGACTTTAAAGGAACTTTAACTATGCTCCATGAGGTAAAGAAAAACACACTTGAAATAAATGAAAAGATAGGAAATACAGAAATAGAAACTGTAAGAAAGAGTTAAATGAAAATTTTAGAACTTAAAAATACTATATTTAAAATAAATTCACAGGATGCCTGGGTGGCTCAGTTGATAAAGCAGCTGCCTTCGGCCTGGGTCATGATCCCAGCATCTTGGGATCGAGTCCCACATGGGGCTCCTTGCTCAGCAGAGAGCCTGCTTCTCCCTCTGCCTGCCACTCTGTCTGCCTGTGCTCGCTAAAATAAAATCTTTAAAAATTTTTTAAAAAATAAAATAAATTCACTGGATGGCCTCAATGGTAAAAAAGAGATGACAGAGAAAAGAGTCAATAAGCCTAAAAATAGCTCAATGGAAATTATCCCAAATAAAGAACACAAGGAAAGAAGACTGGAAAGCAAAAATGAACAGAAGTTCATGGACCTGTGGAACAGTTTAAATGATTTAATGTAAGCAGATTTGGAATCACTGAAGAAAAAAGACTGGGCAGAAAAAAAAGTCTGAATAATACCAAAACTTCCAAAATTCAACGGACGATATAAATTTACAGAATTCAAGAAATTCAAGAATTCAAGAAATTCACTCTAAATAGGATAAATCAAAAGAAAATCACATTAAGGCTCTGAAAACCAAAGATTAAAAACCAAATCCTATAAACATTTTGAAAGAAAATACACACAGAAATGACATTGTGATTAGTAGTTGTTTAGGCACTGGGAAGAATGGTGGTGGTGAGGAGTGGGAAGAATTATACACAAAATATGTGTAGTTTACTGGGTGTCAAGTATACAAAGATACAGTTTTAAAAAAATTCATTAGCTCTGGAGTCATACTCCCTGTAAACAAATTCTGGCTTTACGACTTGCTGAGTTACTTTGGGCAAGTTACTTAACCTCTCTGGGCATTAGTTTTCTTATTCATAAAATTCGGAAAATAATAGTAACTGCCTCATAGGTCAGTTTTGAGGATCAAAAGAGATCGTCTGGGGTGCCTGGGTGGCTCAGTAGGTTAAGCATCTACCTTCAGCTCAGGTCATGATCCTGGGGTCCTGGGATCGAGTCCTGCATCAGGCTCCCTGCTCGGTGGGGAGTCTGCTTCTCCCTCCCACTCCCCCTGCTTGTGTTCCTGCTCTCACTGTGTCTCTCTCTGTCAAATACATAAATAAAATCTTTAAAAAAAAAACGATAATCTGTATAAGACATTTAGCATAGTACCTTGTATACTGTAAAAGCTCAATGAATGTTTACTATCAATTTTTTAAAGTTATAGGTACAAAGATAAACAATTAAAGAAAAATACATTTTCTAACTAAAGCAATTACTAAAATAAAATAGCAAGGAAAATACATAGTTTGAACAAACAACAAATAAAAGCTAATACATACAATGCTTATGCATAATAATCGTAAGTAAATAGGAATGGGCTTCACTCATCTATTGAAAGAAAAAAATCTGGATACATTCTGTATACCAGAAATACAACTAAAACAAAGTTAACCAAAAAAGCTAAAAATAAAGGGGTAGACAAAGGTGCACCAGGAAAAGAAAGCAATACAAGGTCATGATCCTAAAATTAGATAAGGCAGATTTCAAGCACCAAAGCATTAAACGTGACAAACATTTTAATGCAAAAAGCATTCACAACAAAGATAAAACAGTAACAGGATAAAAAAGTAATGAATATCCATGTACCAAATAATAAAAGCAGCAATCTAATAAAACAGAAACATGCCACTCTCAGTGTGAACCAGTTCAAGCAGATATCAGTGAGGTAGATCTTATTGATACATATCAAATTATACTGTGATAATATACTTCCTTCTGAAATATACCCAGAGTATTGGTAAATACTGATCACATAAAGAAAGCATTATGAAGAATACACTCTAACCACATTATAATAAAACTGCATATTAATAACAAAAAACAAAAGTAGCCTCCATGCCCAGTTTGGAGCCCAATGGGGGGCTTAAACTCACAACCAACCCTGAGATCAACACCTGAGCTGAAATCACCAGTCAGACACTCAACCTACTGAGATACACGGGCACACAAAATGCCTTTTGTTTAGGAGAAACACATTATTTCTGTGTATTTCTCCTTTATTCTCACATTATGACCACACTCACAACACTTTTGACACCAGAAATATGAGTTTTTCCCCCATTAGGCAATTGCCTGTAACACTGAATGGGTGTCCCATGATTCCATTCTGATACTAACCACGGTCAGTGCAGACACCACAGGTTAAGGGCTCAATCCTATAAGACAGATGGCCCTGCCACTTTAGATGTCAATCACAAGTAATAGGTTCCCAAATTATCCTCAACTTCTGCTGGACTTGTCTACAAATGAGAGATTTGACTTTCCCCTTGGATTCAATTATTTGCTAGAACAGCTCACAAAACTCAAGGCAACAGTTATGTTTATCAGTTTATTATAAAAAGATACGATAAAGGACACAGATACACAGGACAAGTTGTGGGAGTGGGGGTGGAGCTTCCATTCTCTCACCAAGGCCTTCACTTTCCTACCACCTTCATGTATTTACCAACTTGGAGGCTCTCTGAACTCTGTACCTCTGGAATTTTTACGGAGGCTTTATCACATAAGCATTATAGAACATTAGCTCCATTTCCAGCCCCTTTCTCCTCTGGAAAAGGGGGTATAGGGTTCAAAATCCCTCACTTCTAATCATGGCTTACCCACCAAAGATCACCTCAGAATAAAACACACTGTTAATCTTCCAGGAAATTCCAAGGGATTCAGGAACTCTGTCAAGAACTGGGGGGCGTGGGGAGGTGTCAAAAACCAAATATTAAAACAAATGATGCCCTAGTGCTCTTATCACTTGGGAAGTCACAGGAGTTTCAGGACGTATGTGCCAAGAACCCAGGACAGAGACCAATATATATATTTTCTATTATCTTAATACCTCTCCACTTAAAAATTTTAAAACTCTCTATCAGCTCGACAGAAAGGTGAAACAAAAGTTGAAATTACAGAATTTCTAAAAAATGATAATGAACATACTATATAATTTATGACAGAAGAAAATTCATAGTCTTCAATTCAGAGCCTTAAACATTTATATAAAAAATTAAAATAGATGATTAAATATCCTGCTATAAAAATCTAGGAAAACACATGAAAGACCTCAAATAGCCAAAGAAATCTTGAAAAAGAAAAACAGGGGTGCCTGGGTGGGTCAGTTGGCTAAGCATTTGCCTTCAGCTCAGGTCAGGATCCTGGGGTTCTGGGATCGAGCCCCACATCAGGCTCCCTGCTCAGTGGGAAGCCTGCTTCTCCATCTCTCTCTGCCTGTTGCTCTGCCTACTTGTGCTCTCCCCCTCTCTCTCTATCAAATAACTAAAGAAAATCTTAAAGCAAAACTGGAGGTCTCCTAATTCCAGACTTCAAGTTATACTACAAAGTGGTAGCAATTAAAACTGTATGGTACTGGCATAAAAATAGACACAATGATCAATGGAATAGAAAACCCAGAAATAAACCCGTAATTACATGGTCAATTAATCTTTGACAAAGGAGGAATGAATAAATAATGAGAAAGGGACAGTGTCTTTTTCAAATGGTGTTGGGAAAACTGGACAGCTACATGCAAAAGAATGAAAGTGGACCAATTTTTTACCATACACAAAAATAAACTCAAAATGGATTAAAGCTCTGAAACCATAAAAATCGTTGACAAGAATGCAGTGATTTCTCTAACAACAGCCAAAGCAATATTTTTCTAGATATGTCTCCTGAAGCAAGAGAAGTAAAAGCAAAAAATATATTATTGGGTCGAAATCAAAATAAAATGTTTCTGCACAGCAAAGAAAATCAACAAAACTAAAAGGCAATCTACT
Organism: Mustela nigripes; assembly: GCF_022355385.1. Classification (NCBI taxonomy): domain Eukaryota; kingdom Metazoa; phylum Chordata; class Mammalia; order Carnivora; family Mustelidae; genus Mustela; species Mustela nigripes. The sequence continues at coordinate 175,758,027 of NC_081560.1, read as the reverse complement.
GAATGGGAGAGGTATTTGCAAATGACACATCCAATAAAGGGTTAGTATCCAAAATATATAAAGAGCAGATACAACTCAACACCCAAGAAACAAATAACCCAATTTAAAAATGGGCAAAAGACATGAATATTTTTCCAAAGACGACATCCAGACGGCTAAAAGACACATGAAAAGATACTCAACATTACTCATCAGCAGCAAAAATGCAAATCAGAACCACAATGAGGTATCACCTCACACGTACCAGAATGGCTAAAATCAGAAACACGGGAAACAAACGTTGGTGAGGATGTGGAGAAAAAGGAACCCTCTTGCACTGTTGGTCGGAACACAAACTGATGCAGCCACTGTGAAAAACAGTATGGAGTTTCCTCAAAAAATTAAAAATAGAACTATCCTACAATCCAGTAATCACAGAAATGGGTATTTACCCCCAAAATACAAAAACACTAACTCAAAAAGATACACGCACTCCTGTATTTATTGCAACATTATTTATAACAGCCAAACTATGGAAGCAGCCCAAGTGTCCACCTAGAAATGAACAGATAAACATGTGTACACACACACACACACACAGGAATATTATTCAGCCATAAAAAAGAATGAAATCTTAACATTTGTAACAACATGGATAGTTAGTATAATGTTGAGTGAAATAAGTCAGTCAGAGAAAGACAAATACCATATAATTTCACTCATTTGTGGAATTTAAGAAACAAATGAGCAAAATAAAAAAGAGAAAGAGACAAGCCAAGAAACAAACTCTTAGCTGTAGAGAACAAACTGATGGTTACCAGAAGGGAGGAAGTGGGGTGATGGATGAAATAGGCGATGGGGATTAAGACTATACTTGTCATGATGAGCACTATGTGCTCAGAGAATAGAATTGCTGAGACACTATATTGTACGCCTGAAACTAATGTAACACTGTATCTTAACTATACTGCAATTAATATTTAAAAACATGTTGTTTGGGTTTCAGGAGGGTTTCTATTTTTATTCCAGTGGTTACCTTTGTAATAATACCTTTTATCATTTTATAAAAGTATTAATCCCCATTTTTCATAACCTTTCATTATCTGGTCAATAATTTTTTCTAATTAATTAACTAGTTAATTAATTAGAAAATTAATTAACTAGTTAATTAATTAGAAGAGAAAGAGAGAGAGAGAGCAAGCATGCAGGGGGAGGAACAGAAGGAGAGAGAGAGAATCTCAAGCGGACTCCGCACTGAGTGTGGAGGCTGATGCAAGGCCTGGTCCCACCACTCTAAGATCCAGACCTGAGCAGAAACCAAGAGTCAGACACTCAACTGACAGAGACATCCAGGCGCCCCGGTCAATCATTTTTAAATGGCATCCTTTAATTCCCACCTATTACCTATACAATAATCAATAGTTTTCTGCTTTCCATTCTCTCCTTTTTTCCCTTTCTTTTTACTTGTATTCTATCTCTATATGATTTTACATTATTCTTCTACTCACAGGTGACAGAGTTATATTTTGTCAATTTAGCTAAAGTGATACTGTTTTCCAGTATTCTATTCTCTGCCTAGTTCTTATCCTTTAGTGAAAGAGATACTCCACGAGCCAACTGGAAGGCGCAGAGGCAGCAGCAGCCACATTCTCTTTTGCCTGGAAGACCGGTGCAGCGACCATGCGCTGCTGCATTTCATACTCTGCAGCTTATCTGCCGCCTCACCTTGCTGGCCGGCTGGTTGTGGAATAGCAGCTAAGCCCCCCACAGCTGAACCACAGCTCCTGCCAGACCTCCTCCCTCAGCTTCTCCAACTCCTAGGTCATATGAGTGTGTAACTCCACAACAAGGGACAACTTACTCTGTTGGTCACCTCACTACTTAGCTTGGAAGTCTGCATGGGTCCCAGTTCATGCCTGCAGGTGGCAGCTGCTTCTGCTCTCCTTTATTTCAACTCCCTCTTTCCTTTTCAACTGCCTGACCAGCTGACTTCAAGTTGAGGCACCAGAAACACAAGAAACAGTCATATGCAGACTAGATAAGCAGCTCCTGCAACTATATAATGTCAAGAGCCCATAATCCTTTATTATTTCTCATCATGGATATACATATGAAATCTTCAGCCATCCATCTCTCAAGTGGATTCACCAGAAAGTAGATTCACAGGTGCATCTATTCACAGGTGATTCTGAGTTCTTGAACATTCAAAACTAGTTTTCTATAAGTCTGATTGAATCTTGAAAGATAGCTGGTTAGCTATAACATCCTGGTTTATAGTTTCTCTATATAAGATTCTTTAAAATGTACTATTGCTTTGCTTTGTATGTTATGTATGTAAAGTCTGTCCTGTCCAATTTACATGCTTCTGAAAGTCATCATTTTTCTTGGAGGTCCTGAAATTTCCTTTTTTTTTTTTTTTTTTTTTAAGATTTTTATTTATTTGACAGGGAGAGAGGTCACAAGTGGGCAGAGAAGCAGGCAGAGAGAGGGGAGGAAGCAGGTTCCCTGCTGAGCAAAGACCCCGATGTGGGGTTTGATCCCAGGACCCCGAGATCATGACCTGAGCTGAAGGCAGAGGCTTAACCCACTGAACCACCCAGGTGCCCTAGGTCCTGTAATTTCTTGAACATCTCTAAAGTATAATAGTTTAAAATAGGATACTTCTTGGGCTGTTATTCTGTGTCAGTTTTCCCTGGTATCTGGTAGTACCTTTCAATATGCAGATTCAAGGTTTCTTTTATTTTCATAGCATTTTTTGGATTCTAATTTTACATTATTAGTTTCAGTCAGTTGTTTTGATTTTTGTCTTCAGTCTTTCAGCAGTCTTATGTTTGATCTATTCTGCCTTTCTGTTCAATCATTTCCTGTTTCTACTTTTTTTTCTAGCCAATTTTCCTTCTCTAAGTTGGTTTACCTCCTGCTTTACTTCAATGCCCCTTATTCATTTTATATGACTTTATTGCCCCTTAGGCACCTTATAATTTAGTCTTCATTTCTAACATAATTCTGATCTTTTCTTACTCCTTTTCTGAATTCAAGCACCACTTATTTCTTACACCTTTGGGTGTGGGGGGGCATTTCCATTCTTAGTTTTTGAATTTCTGAATCAAGATCCTTTTCCAGTATTCTAAATGCTGTTTGAGGATAGACTGATTGATCTATCTATAATTCAGTTTATGGGTTGTGTTACAGTTTTTATCATTTTTTGGATCACTTTTTTAAAAGATTTCATTTATTTTACAGAGAGAGACACAGCGAGAGAGGGAACACAAGCAGAGGGAGTGGGAGAGGCAGGCCTCCCGCTGAGCGGGGAGCCTGATGTGGGGCTTGATCCCAGGACGCTGGGATCATGACCTGAGCCGAAGGCAGCCGCCAGCCAACTGAGCCACCAGCCACCCCCGATCATTTTTAAGCAAGAATGTTCATCAGCATTTCAACTCTGAACCACATTTTCAGCTTTTTATAGTTTTATATGGATGTGATCTGCTTTTTAATATTCTCCATTTTGTGGACAGGGCTCCTAGGTTGAGGGTGTGCTTTTCCAACAGTTCCCTTTCCCTATGTAGCTTCATTTTTGGGTAGCATCGTTAGAAGGAGGGATTGATGTGTACTTTCTTTCTTTTTTCTTTTTTTTTTCCTGCAAGATCCTTAACTTTTCCCTCTTATTTAAAAAAAATTTTTTTTAAGTAAACTATCTTCAAGGGAAACTACACCTCTGTATCCAATTCACTCTAAGAATTGCAATGCTTCTCTCAAGCTTCTGTTATTAGTCCCACACTCCTCCTTCAAGAGCTAGTGTTATGATCTAAAACTATGTTCAATATTTTACATCTAATTTTGGAGTTTCTCTTTCTACTGGTTAAGGGGTCACTCTGTGCCTTGCCCAAGAGCTGTGATCCACTCTCCTTTTTTTCATGGAGTCGTTTAGCCTCTCCCATTCCTGTTCTGGTACCTCAGGCTTGCAGGAAGAGGACCTTTAATGGAATTTAGTTTATTTCTCAATACAGGTAATTGAAGGCCATGATATTCTGTCTTTTACTACTGCTGAATGAATGATCAAGTGTGGTTTTAGTTACTCTTTTTGATTTTGTATTTGAGGAAGATGAAAAGATAAATGAGGAGATTCAAAACCCGGTGGCCTTCCTTCTCCTCCAAACCCAGAAGTAGGAGAGAGAGATTCCTGTTTTTAACATCCGTTATACTGAGATATAATTTCCTTAAAGTAAATTTTGTCCCTCAATACTTTGTTAACTGATTAAATAAATATAACTAAACCCTAAAACCAGCCTCTTACTTAACGGAGAAAAATGAGCAATATTTCCAATAAGATAAAGACAAGGCAAAGGTGCCCACTGTCTCTACTACTACTGAAAAATGAATTGGGAGGGGGTTTTTAGCTAACAAAATTAGATAAGAGAAATCAATTATAGAAATAAGATTTGGAAAATTTCTTTGAAGATAATATAGCATGTTAGGGAAACCACAGAGAAACAATTATAAAACCAAACCAAGTAATAAAAGATTCGGGAAGCAGAACATAAAATTAATAGATAAAAAGCAATAGCCTTTATATACCTATACAACAACCAGTTAGAGTATTTAAGGCTAGGTGAAACCCCACTTACAATAAATAGCCACAAATAAATGAAAACACTTCTAACCACATTCTAAAATGCAATTTAAAACTACAGCAAGGAGTACCTGTCTGGCTCTGTCAGAAGAGCATGCAACGCGTGGTGTCAGGACAAGTTTGAGTCCCATGCTGGATGCAGCGTTTACTTAAAAAATAAATAAAACTACACCAAGATACCACTCACCTATTAAATCAGTCCAAATTAAAAAGCATGTCAATACATTTTACTGGGGCAGCAGTGGGGAAAGAAGCATCTTACCTTCTCTTAGCAGAAATGCAAACTAGTACAAGTCTCCTGGTGCTGAATATAGCAATACCCAACAAAACTATGCTGTATGTATTTAACTTTGACCCAGAAATCCCCCTTCTAAGAACTTACCCTTAAGATATGACACCAGCAATATAAAAACATATTCACGAAGTTATTCACTGTTTGTAACTGTTAAATACTGAAAACAAACTAAGGGCTGATACAAAGGAAAGGACAATGACTGAATTATTTATTATTATAAATTACAACACACACACACACAATGGGGTGCTATGTACTATTAAAAATAATCAGGAAGTTCTCTATATGGAGTGGCTACCAGGATACACTGATACATTAAAAAAAGCAAAATTCACAGAAACAGAGTAGGTCACCATTAGTATTTTTCTAAGAAAGAAAATAGAAAGAATGGAAGAATGGGATGGAAAGAATAAGAAACAGGCAGAAGACATGGGTAGATGGAACTATACTGTCTACACAGTTCTGACTTTCAGGACCCTGTTTAAATTTTATATCCTCAAAAACAAAATCCACTAAAAATACAAACAAATGAATCTAACTGTACTTCAAATGAATAACATAACCTCATGGGGAGTGGGAAAGACTAAGTTAGTTTTGAATTAGTTGAGAAAGACTAGAAGCAAAGACCCCCAACAGCAATGAGCACAAGCAGCACAGACCTTGATTTCTCAAAACCATTCCCAATATTCAATACTAAAAGGAATCAGAGCTCCCTGGAGAAATGGCTGATTCAGAGAAGGGGCTGGGAAAGTACAAGAGGAACCTTTAAATACTCAAAGAATGGTAAGGGCATGTCAAAATGACACAGGTGATAGCCTGACGAGGATTCCTTTCGTCAAACAGGGAAAATATGAACATCTGAATACTGATGGTGATGATTATAACCCAATGAATTAAATAAGAATTCAAGAGTCAAATCTTTATATATATGTTTAACATGCATACGCACAATATATATATACAGCAAAACACACGTTACATCAACATACACATACATACACTCCTTCCGATAAACATTACCTAACAGTTCTTCAAGAAGTGAAGATTAGGGGGAGATGGGAATCCTGAGAAGGTGCTAACCAGGGGAAGAGAATAAGGAAGGAGATTCATGGAGCGAAAACAACACACATAAAACACAGTGCATGAAAGACAGAAGAGATTAAAGACGGTAAGTGACTAAACGCAGAGAACAAAGGGAAGCAGGGGACAAAATAAGAAAAAAAAAAAAAAACCCTATAGGTAGGATCAAAATTGTAAGTCATTTAAAGGATGTTGTAGATGTTATCCTTAAGAGCATGGAAGTCATATGGAGAATGAAGTGCAAATCTCAAAGATAATTTACACTAAATCCATGACCTTCCCTTCCAAAACTGTCCTTTCTATAGTGTGTCCTTTCTCTGAATGGCACCAGCATCTGTCCAATTACACAAGCCAAAAACCTACCTAGGACATCTCTGTAATAACCCAAGAGCCCTCTCTCATCATCCATATTTAACCCATAACCAAATGCTATTAGTTTTATTCCTCTAGAACTAGTTTCAAGCTATTATCAGGTCCCAGAGGGAGCACAACAACCTTGTCATATAGATCTCTTACATCCGCTCTTGAACACTAATTAGTTACCCATCCAGGAGTGCGACTAATCTTTAAACAAACACAAATCTCATCATATCACCCTCTTCCATTCCACCCTCTTTCATTGTCCTTTGTATAAAAACCAAATCTCATCTCCCCAGTACATTTACCACTCCTTCTTCCCTCCCCTCAGGGTGCTACGGCAGCCCGGCCTTCTCCGGTTCATCCAGAATATCATTATTCCTCTTGCTTGATGCCTTAACACACAATGCTCCTTCGGCCTGCTATGTTCTTCACCCTCTTTCACCCGGTAAAGCCACATTTCTCATCTAGATCTCAAGCTCAATTTTTACTCTTAGGCTTTAAATTCCTCCAGATTAAACTCCATTATTTGTTTCATAGCACCCTATAATTTTCCTTAGCACTAATCAGAAATTATAAAGCTATTGGTGAGTATTTGATTATAAGTCTTGCCCCTGTTAACAAGACTATAATTCCTATTAATTATTTAGGTATCGTGCATGTTTCATTATTCACTAGCACAGTGCTTAGTACACAGTAGGAAACAAAACAATGACTAGATGGGACATGAACAGTGAAGAAATTTATGTATTTATACAATATATAAACTATACTATATTGTCTAAATACACTATATTAATCTATAAGGACAACTAAGTAACGATGCCTCACATTTTTTCAGTGTCAATAATCTTAAAGTAAACAGATTAAAAAAATACTTTGCTTTTTCTGTTAATCATACACAATAAAAAAATAGAATGTGAAAGATCCTTCCCTTTATGAATCTTCTGCCAGCACAGGGATCAAAACTACTCCATATGGAAGGGAAGGAGGGAGAGGGAAATGGAGGAGGGAAACTGGGAGGGAAGTGGGAAGGAGAAGCCAGATAAAAAGAATAACCACTTCTAAAATATTAGTAATAAAATAATAACTTCAAAAAATCATTTTAAAAACTTCAAAGGTCTTATTTTTCAGAGATACAAATATACAGAATTGTACTAGATTATAATTGTATATAGCAGTATATATCACATTATATTTATATAATATATAGTAGAAAGCACAGTTAAATCACAAACACTGTAATAACCTAGGTAAATGCAAGGACTGAAAAACAGTTGAGGAGTTTTACATGCTAGGAAATTGTAAATGGAGACATTCTGAGATCTAAACAACAAGGATGACACTTCCCTAGACTAGAAAAGATAAGGGTATTCCAAGCGGAGAGAACACTGTCAGGGCCTTGAAGCAAGAGCAGTGACACTGAGGAACTAAAGGCAAGCCAGGGAGGCTAGAATGCCGTGAGGAAGAGGAGTAGGGTGTGGACAGGTAGGATTTTAGGTTTCGTACTAAAAGCAATAGAAACATGAAAAGACCAAAATCACTGAACACTAAAACACAGAGCTGAAACAAATTTGAATTTTTTAAAAAGTTTTTTTAATAATTTCAAAAACGGACGTTGCCCTGTGTCTCTCCTGACATACCCTCAAAGTGCCACAAACTGACCAGTATTTTCATCATACTTCATCTATATAAAACAGAATATAAGGACTGCTACAGAGAGAAAATGGTATTCTTTTGAAGGCCTGCTTACAAGGGTGGCCCTTGCCAGGATTCCCAGAACGGTAAGGATGGCTTGCTAGGCCTAAACTGGTGTACGAATAATATGGTTTATGCTGAACACCTGCTTTCTTTCTGGGACTCTAGAATTTTCCTGCAGAAAATTCCTCCAGAAGCTGCCTATTTTGGCCAGCCCCCAGGAAAAACCTTGGTTGCTGAGTCTCTAATGAGAGTCGCTGGTAACATCTCAAATGCGCTGTAACAACTCTTCTCTGGCTATTAAGTTGTCTGGTATGACTCTACTAAGGGAATAGGAAGCCTGTGTTTTGTCTCCTCTGGATTTAGCCTCATTCAGGCACCTCTTCCCTTCGCTGCTTTCACGGTGTATCCTTTAGCTGTAACAAATTACAGCTAAGAGTCCTCCTAAAGAATTATGGAACTTGGGGATGGTACTGGGAAACCTGACACACCATCAAATTATATATGGAGTCACTGGAAGGTTTAGTTTCATTATAAAATTAGAACTCATTCTTCTAATCTTTAATAAAGTTAAAACAGAAAATTAGCATCTACTACATAGTGAGAATACCAGCATTTACCCAGTAGTAATCCTAGCATTTAGGTTAAGTCTGATTTAATTATGCATTAACATATACCTAGCAGTCACATTTTAAAATATGTCAAGTGTTCCTAATAGATTTTTTTATGAAATAAGAATACTTTTCCTTAATAGCCATTGTGCTACATTTGTGTATTATATAATAACATTATCATTAATGCATCCAGCATAAAAAGGCAGTTTTATATATTCTCAAGTACAAAGAGGAAAATAAAACCTCAAAATGTGAGTTACCTATCAGTTAATGTAAACATGTGCTAAATCATTATGAATCAATAACAAGCTTAGGGCACGGCTACATTTAAGAATTTCTTAAAGATCAAAAGGCATTTATAATGTCTCATGCTATCATGAAAATGATACCGGTCACCGTTACAAACTTAATTTTAAAAGCTATTTTACAGAGGAAGGAGACTGGGTATTAATTTGGACCCTTTTCAGGCTGTTTTTGATTAATAAGCACTTCCTCAGTTGGCTGAGCATTTCTGGCTTACTGATGAAATGAGCTGAATATTCCATGGAATTTAAAATAGGCTGCTGAATGTCACTTCAAATACTATTAGCATTGCTGCAAATATGTTCAGAAACATAGCAGATAGTGATGAGACAAGACACATTCGCTGTAAGAAAGCAAATTAATTTAGTGACAGCTTATTGAGCTTTCATATGAAAATCTCTGGGTATACCTGTTTTTGTGAATATGAATTGAATGTAGATTTTGAACAATAAAAAATATTTTGAAGTTACCAGCATTTTCATAAAGTAGCATATTACTGAAGTAATGTTTCTTTGAAATTACAGTGTTGGGATCACTTCAAGTATCTTACTTCTCAGAAGTGCATTTGCATGTAGAAATAGTTTTTGTGTCACAATGTGCTATAAAAATGATGCTCCAGTAAATGGATAAAGAGATTACAAAGACCCATTCCAATAAATTCTTGAATTTGCTTCAGGTGTGCGGTAATTAAGTTAACCACATACAGTCTTTTACGGGTTATCCAAGTATGGAAACAGTTAATTCTGGAATTCTTAACCCAGTCTTTCATCCTCCTATTAAACAAACAAACAGGGATGCCTGCGTGGCTCAGTCAGTTAAGTGTCTGCCTTTGACTCAAGTCAGAATCCTAGGGTCCTGGGATTGAGCCCCGCATCACATGGCTCCCTGCTCAGCGGGGAGCCTGTTTTCCCTCTGCCTGCCACCCCCCCACCCACTCCTGCGCGTGCACGCTCGCTCGCGCTTGCTCTCATTCTCAATCTCTCTCTCTGGCAAGTAAGATAATAAATCTTTTTTAAAAATAATACATCAAAAACAACTTTAAATATCTCTGTACCTTCAGTGGAAGAGAAAGGCTAAGCTATTAAGAATGTTAATTCTTAATAATGAAACTTTTCACAGCTGGTCTGAACCTAAGGCACCTTCCTCTCATCTTCCCCAGAAGTCTCTACAATCGGCCACACTGAACTACTGACCTCTCCCCAAACAGCCCACTCTTCCATGCCTGCCTACTTATCTGTCACTTCCTCAGCCAGCTTTGTCCAGCTCCCTTTTCATTTTCAGCTGTAGTCCTGCTTACTTCTCAAGTTCAAGCTTAACTGTCTGCTCCTCTGTGAAATCTTTTCCAATGCTTCTAAGCAAAGTGAATTACTCTTTTCCACAGGTTCCATGATGCTTTTTATTCAACTCTGTTACATATCTCCTCAGCAGCTAGCAGAGTACTCTGCATATATCACATATTCAAAAAATACACTCACTTGCATGAGCTTGACCAAAACACAGAGGGATCCAAAACTAGCAGCTAATAAGATACTTTTACTTCTTAAATAAATACAGATTAAACTTTTGAAAACATGAGTTAGCTACCAGTAATACCAAAGACCTTTATAAAGCTCACTGAATGGCAATTTTAAGATAAAATATATTATAATTTATAAGCATCTGAGGTTTCACTTGCACCGAAGAGCATTCCTTTTTAATATTCACTCTTTTTTAAAACCAAGTTATCTTTCAATTCTGTAATATATTCTCATTTTTACTCTAAGATCAGTGATCCTCTACCCCTTTTATCACTCCAATTGTGTTAATTTAAGCCTAATCAAACCTTTAATTAGTTGCATTAACCTCATATGCTCTTTTTTAGAAGAAAGTAAACAAGAGGAAAGAGATCTGAAAAAATTTCAAAGTTCTAAAGCAAATACTAAGTATAATCTCTCACATCTTCAGAATTTGTAATACCATAAAAGAGGATTTCCTAGTGTGCTTTGGAAAACATTAACCTTTATAAATCATTTTTTAATAAAGCAAGGTCAAAGAAAAAGTATCTGCTATAATATTTGGCATTCCACTGTAGTTCATGTCATCTGAAATTAAAGGAAGTCTAATCACATTTCCTAATAAGAACTTTAAACCTTTATATCTTAGTGAGAAGAGTGTAAGATTAGAGTCACAAGTTTTATTTTCTCATAGGACAAATTTAGGTAAGTCTAAATATACATAATGAACTTTTAAAAAATACTTGATCATAAAAAATAAATCATGTCCTTAACCTCAGAGGAAAAAAAAATATACTAAATCCTGGTTCCTTAGGAAGGCAAACCATTATCACTAAGCTTAACTCTTCATGAGAAGGTACAGGGAGTCCTTAAATCATAGATTAGAAATTACTTTTAGAATCACTGAAGTCTTGCCAAATGTTCATTCTCCTATGAGCAAATGAGTCAGCTACTCGTCCAGTGCCTATGCCTGGACAGTCTGCTAGAAACCAATTAAAGGGCAGATACCTTTATCGGAGTATGTGTGTTCTAATGCATGAAGATCAGGCAATAGGTGAATGCAGTTTATGCAGCAGTAGGTGAAGAAGTCCAGGATGACTACTTTTCCACACAGATCCTTGTAGACAGAAATGGGTTCTGCGGTGTTCAGCCATTCTAATCCTGAAATTTACACAAAACAGACTATCATGATTAAAGGAAAAGGCAGAGATAACTTATCTAAAACTTTCCATTAAAACATAAACCATTACTATTTCTAAGGAAGGGCTGAGTGGGTGGGGTAGATGGTAAAGATTCTATAATGGGGCAGTATGCAAATATAGTCAGAAAAAACTACTAAATTCTTTCAGAAATAGTACACTAGTCTGTGTGTGAAAGAAAGCAAAATCAACACACCTAGGTAAAAAGCGAGAGTAAACAGCAAATATTAAGAGGACCTAAGTACACAATCAGGTTCAAATGAGCTTTTGAGAATGAGGCTATTTTAAAAGCAAAACAGGACTAAACTCAAAAAGGAGTAAAGTGGTAAAATATAAACATACGAAATGCCTACGCCAATTTCATAAGAACTAAAGTGCTCTGGATTTGAATGAAACCTTAAATACAAAATATTTTAAATGCAAAGTTAAGCAAAATACACTATTACAGATTTCATGGAAGCAACATTAATACTGATGAAGAACATGTTTCCTTCCCTCCAAAGAAAGGTAGAATCTCATTAATCTGTATTTTGATAAGTCAGAATTTATAATTACTTGAGCATGACTTACAACTTTAACTATGGACTGTAAAGATTTTGTTAAAGATTAAAAGTACAGCATCTCTACTTAACCAAGTTAGAAAAACAAAGATAATGAGCTCATTGTTTCTAAGTAAATACAGCCACTAACACTATTAATTACATCTCGAAAGGTATTCAGAAATATTTTATAGAAACTGAAAAACAAAACTGGGTGGAATTAAGTGAATAACAGCAGCTAATGACTAATAACAGTAACTGGAATTACTCAATTAAAACAAAATTCTAATAAATAAATAAATAACCTGCAAATCAAACTAGTCTTTTGCCTTAACTAGTCCAACCTAGTGAAGTTTTACGGCAGAGTAAGCTCTTAATTATGCATTTTAATAAAGTGTTAATTGTATACCAGATCACGTAATCATATAAAACTTCAAACTTATGTATGTTTCACATCTTAACTGCAAAACATTTATGAATCGGTCTTTTAAATTTATTTTCTGTAAATACTCAAGGAGTGACTTGGATTGCAGAGTAAAGAAAGTATTATTACATGTCAGTTATTGTGCTTACCAGGCTTAATAATAATAAATTTTACAATAACTACAATGAATGTAATTTTTTAAAAACTTAACATCCATTGAGCTATCCTAAAAACCAAGAACTTTAGATATACTACCTCTAATCCACATTATTCGCCTTGCTCTTTTTTACGAGGGAGTAAAGTGAGTAGCTTGCTCAGAATCATGCAACTAACAAATGAAATAACTAGGATTTAATCCCAAATCTGTCTGAATCCATCCACTACACCAGTTTCCCATAAACACATCTCTTTTAAGAAATGAACAAAGCATACTGTTTCTGAGATATTTGTTTATGACTTCTTGGTTACAGCTTAAAGAAACCAAGAAAAAGTTACCTAGTATTCTGAGCTCAATAATCAGACCCTTAAGAAAATTTGACTAGGTCACATATGAAGCCTGAATATTTTGTTGTATTATTTATGAGTCATTAAGGTCAAATCTCATAATACATATATACATAGTAATACATAATACAGTGGGTGTAATAAAATATACCCACTGTAAATATAAACAGGACTAGAAAATAAAAACACTGGCCCAAAACCTAACCGGAAGCCTCTCTGTTTATAACACTATACTATGTAACTAACTTCTTACAAAGTTTTTTAAAAACATGCACATATGTATATACTCTGTTAAAGTTCTTTTGATGGGAGAAGCAGTCATGAACCTAATTCTTTCATAATAACTCCACAATATTTCAAATTCAGGATAGGATTAGTAATGGAAAAAAATAAGCATTTTTGAAGGTGGGAGCAAAAGGCTTGGAAAGACACATAAGACTCTATTTTCAAAGGCAAGGTTCTGGTGTATCTCCCATGAGATACCGAACCCTGCCACAGCCAACCAATTAACTATACATGTGGTTTCAGTGTCACGCCAGGAGACATGCCAACACCAACAAAACAATGCCAGTCTCAACCAAAGAAGGGAAAGTACGGTTTCATTTATCAATGCAAGATGTTCTTCCCATATAGCACTACAGGGAGTATCCGTTCGCTGGGGTTCTAAACCCTCACAGAGCTGGGGTTCAAACCCTGGAGACAGGCCGTAATTGATGCAGATTTTTAAAAAAATTACAAATTTCAAGACTTTGACCAGCGCAGTGTGGTACAGCTAAGACACCTGCCAGTCTGGGGTCTGCATCATCCGGCGGCGGCGGTTATTAGTTGCGAAGCCTTGAGGAAATTACTTAGCCGACTTGTGGCTCAGTTCCCTCAACTATAAAAGAGGTCTTGAAGAGGTCTCAACGAGTTCTAGAGAGGAGTAACTAAAACAGTCCCCCGATGTGTTTGCAATTGCGTGTGGTACAGAAGTGATCAGTAATCGCCAGCATTACGCGCAGAGGATGACAGTGACGATGCTGGGCAGCCAGACTGAAAGAAGAGGGTGGCATGGACGTTTCAATCCTTGCCAACCGGGGCCACTAAACATTCATGGAATGTCTACTGAGTTAACACAAGGCCCCAGCAGGGACTCGGATCCAGAGGCGAATGTGCACGTTCCCCGCGCTCCAGAAAACCACCTTTTCCCGCCGCCTGGGGACCCGGGGAAGCCGCAGAGCTGGCGATCCGCCCGGGCGCGGTTGCACAACCCCGCCTCGCCCCCCGCTTCAGGGGAGGGCTCGGTCCCCGAGGAAGGGGAGGTTCCGGGAAGGGTCCCCACCCCGAAGCCTGTCCCTCACCTTCCGGAAACTCGGGCACTGACAAGTCCTGCTCCCGGCCGTCCACCTTCTGCAGATACTGGTAGACCAGACTGTCCTTCTCCTCCTGGGTGACGGCGTCGAGCAGGGCGTACTCCAGCGGGGTCTGCGCCGGGAGCAGGCCCGCGAGGCTGCAGCCCCGGGCTCCGGGGGCCGCCATGTTCTCTCCGGACAGTTCAGAGGCGGCCGCCGGGCCCGCGGGAGGGTCTCCAGTAGGGAGAGAGGAAGCGATTACTGTCCTTTGGTTTCAAAACAGCACATTCACCTCACTCGCCACCGGCCCCCGCTCCACGTAAACAACACCTTTTTCTTTTGTAATCATGCATTCCAATGCTAAGGCTCAAACTGTCGGAATTCCCGGGCCCGTAATTTAGCCACCGGCCCAAACCACCCCGCCCCTTCCAGAGCATCCCGCCACAACCGAGCCTGGACATTCGGAGCGCCAGATTCAGCATGGGGAAAGTCTCTGGGTCCGCGTTCCTGGAGCTCTGAGAACCATTCCCCCCACACTTCACTTTGGAAATTAGCAGGTTTTAGAACAAAAATAAGATAAAATAATATAAATCAGTAGGACCTAAAAGGACACAAACTTTTTCAAAATCCCGCCCTTAGGCCAGGGTCAGCCGATTCGACACGGCACTGGCAAGAGGAAGTTGTTCCCGCCAAGACACCAGAGGTAAAGCGGGTAGGGATATCCTCATGGGATGGGGTTTTAGTTTTAGTTTTTTGTTTTTTTTTTTTAAGTTGAGAGTGACTGGCAATGGCTTTGACTTATACACAAATACAGTATCTTGTCGCCCCGCAGTGCTGAAAGTGCGAGCACGAACAGATTGTCAGCGGAGCTGGGGGAGGGGGGTGCCGAGAGGAGCGGATGCAGCTGGAGCTACTCCCGAGGGTGTACGGGTGGCAGGTGGGCTGGGGCGAGGATCCGGGTGGCCTGGGCCTCCGACTTCAGAAGCGGAGGGCTCTTTAAAGCTTTTATGGAACCGGCTGTGCTTGCAGCTTACTCATTCCCTGCCTTAGAAGGGGTGAGGCCTTTCTCACTGCAAGTTGGCCTTGCAGCCTCCTGAGCTGAAGGAGAAGGCAGAGCAGGTGGGAGGCATCAGGCAGGTGACCCTTGGTTTTGAGGCTCGTGGAGAGAGGGCTGACTACATCTAGGGTAGACCACTTCTGCAGCTGGAGTTAGGAGTGTGGGTGCCCTCAATGCAGGCACAACTTCACATATTTGAATTTTGTTTGTTCATTGTGCAGTGTGTGCTCATTGCTGCTGAAGAAGACACGGGACTGACCCGGGAAGCGAAGTGGTCAGATATCCAAGAGACAAGAAGGGCAATTACTAACCCTCCTCCCCCTATTCACACACCTCTTTGATTATGGTGTGATTATGGTTGTACTAGCAAGCTGAGATAGCCGTTTCATGTTTGGAAACCCTGCTATGCAGATTGCCCAGAGACTGTGGTTTTATTTGTGAATAATTTGGACAATCGTCCAGTTGAAAGGGAACGGACAGGAGCTTTATAACAATTTTACAAAGCTCATTCTAAAGTTAAACTCTTGGACCTATATTTTCTATGAGTGCTTAATTTTCAAAGTATTACTGATTTTTATATTTATGAATCAAGTCCTTGGAAAGGCTAACACACTGGAATGAAATAGTGGTCGCAATGAGAAAATTCTCAGATGCTACCCCTGGGGTTTATTCTCTTAATTTTAAAGTGGTATAAATGGAATAGCTGGTGTTCTCAGGTATAAGGTTTGTAGTTTGCCAATATATTCATTACCAAAGCTTTAGATTCCCATCAAGTTAGTGGGGGTTTTGTTATTTTTTTCCCCCTCAGCAAAATAGTCCCATTAAAAATTTTTATAACAAGAAATAGATTCTTATTTACTTAAAAATCATTTTGCCATGTTAGAAGATGATTTTTTGGAAGAGGACATCTGGGAATACAAATCTAAAAGAAAACCAAAACCAGTACATACAAATAATTGCTCTGAGAATATTCCAAAATCTGTTGAAAAAGCAACAGATGGAAAATACCAGTCAAAACGCAACAGAAATAAAAAAAGAACTGCAGAACTTAAAGAGAAGACAAAGGACCCCGAAGTGTGCCTCGGAGAAACAGATAGTCAGAATTCCATAGCTTCTAGTCAGAATTCTAGCTGTGGAGATGGTATTCACCAGTCCCAAGACAAGGAGACAACTCCAGGAAAGCACAGTAGGACTCGCAAAAACAAACAAGTATCTCCAAAGATACGTCCAGTTTATGACGGATACTGCCCAAATTGCCAGATGCCTTTTTCCTCATTGCTAGGTCAAACACCTCGATGGCATGTTTTTGAGTGTTTGGATTCTCCACCAGTCTCTGAAACAGGTAAGACGACAAAAAAAGGGAGTAGTCTTTAAATAGTCTAAAAAGCCTGCATTCAGCCGATGAATCAGTCCAATAGAACGAGCAAGGCAAGCAGTTAAGTGAAAGGGAGATGAGGCACTGAAGTGTAAATGACTTAGAAGGAAACAAGGAAACCCTTCTTGAGGAGGTTAAAGAGATCCTCGTCAGTGGTTTAATTGTAAAGAATGTTGCAAACTTGAAAGCAATTGAAATGCATTGTATTATTTCGTAGAAGTCCCTAAACATCTCAGTGATTTTTCATAAATGTTAATTGAGCACAGACTATGCTGCCTTCGTTCCGCTTACTTACTTGACTCTCACAATGACTGCAGAAGGTAGGTGGTATTGACGTTTTACAGATGAGCATTCTTGAAAGTTAAGCTCCCCACTTGTTACCTTTTGTGAAACAGAAATTTAGAGAATTATGCATATAGTCGAGTCTTGTAAATGTTGAATTTATCATGCTGTTTTACAGGAAGGAGATCTGGGAAGGAGTCTTAGATTTTTAAGATTTGAATTAAAAATGTGCCAAATGATAACTGAAGTAACGTTATGCTTTTATTATCTTTTGAGATATATAATGTCATGTTTAACATGTAGGTAGTCCTACTTGGGAGTATATGGAGAATGCGTTGTTAGGATGATTTGTATATTTCAAAGTTATATATACCATATATGGATTTTCAAATCTCAAAGAGTTAGAATTCAGCAAAATAAATACATTACTCAGTACGGCTTTCATGTTATTTATGATTCAGAGGACATCTTATTATTAACCTCTAGCTATTTTAAAGTACTGTGTAAAGACACAAAAGAACTTAAAAAAAATTTGGTATTAGCTTTTTTTTTTTAATATTTTATTTATTTATTTGACAGAGAGATCACAAGTAGGCAGAGAGTGTCAGGCAGAGAGAGGGGGGGAATCAGGCTCTCCGCTCAGCAGGGATGCTGAGGCAGATGTGGGGCTTGATCCCAGGACCCTGAGATCAGGACTTGAGCCCAAGGCAGCTGCTTAATCCACTGAGCCACACAGGCGCCCCTGTTATTAGCTTTTTTTTTTTTTTTTTTTAAATAAAGTGGAAATCTCGTCAAATGCTGCTAATTTGCTTTTTAAGTGGCTTGAAAATCAGAAATGGAAGTTGGAGTCTCAGGGTGAGCTTCTCAGGGTGAAATGTCTTTGATGAAGCCACCTCAAAGAGATTTTTCACTGACTAAACTCCTTTGAATAGAATCTCAGATGGACTGTTGAACTGAATTCTGTGCCACAACAAATAACTTTTATGAAGTGGTTTTAAGTTAAGCAGCGAGGTCTTCTAATTTAATGTAACGTCTTTTTTAGGAGGGAGAGTGGGTCATTTTTTGGATAAACCTGGAAATTGGGGCACTTGGCTGGCTCAGTCTGAAGAGCATGCAACCCTTGATCTCGGTGTCATGAGTTCAAGCCCCACACTGGGTGTAGAGATTGCTTAAATTAATAAAACTTAAAACAACCTGGAAATTAACATACAAGGGGTTACGCCATGATGGTTTACAGACTGTTTCTCTATTATAATGTTACGACGGGGAATACGTCCCCGATTATTAAAGCTCATCAAATTCAATTTCAAATCTTAGAATCTAAACTATTCAGTGTATGAACAGCTATAACTAATTAAGATATTTATTACTCTTATTATATGCAGTATAAATATTAAATAACGGACCCTAATTGGGTACTCTAAATTGTCACAAATCCGTATTACTTGATAAGATAAAAACTGGGGTTGAACTTTAGTTCAACTAGTGAACTAACCTTTTTCACTCTTTATTACCGGAACAATAATGAACTAGTGAGCACCTATAAACACCTTGTGTAAATATGGAGGGTAATTGAAGGGGCTCATGTTTGTGAGAGTTACTAAGGGAGGAAAAGGTGTTAGTCTTAACAAAATTTTTTTGGGAAAACAATCATCTGAAAAGAAATTTAGAAAAGTATTTGATTTAGAGATAATAACTAGCATGTTGCAAGGCCATGCTGGATTATTATTATTTTATGCTGGATCTTTTGACTGTATAAAGATAGGTATGGTGCTAAGGCCTCAAAGTAGGACTGAAGACTTTCCACTTAGGTTTTAAAGCTGTCGCTGCTTTGATCCTGCATTACCTTTTTTTAAAATTTTCAGAGTGTCCTGATGGTCTTCTGTGCACCTCAACAATTCCTTCTCATTTTAAGAGATACAGTCACCTCCTGCTGGCTCAGAGCAGGGCAAACAGTAGTTCCTTCAGCAGCCCACTACCTGGGTCAGAGGATTGCTTCAGTGAGACTAATTCAGGCCTTCTCTGTGACCTTGAGGAAAGATGGTCTCTGCATCAGAAGCCAACGGAAAGCTTAAGAAATGTTGCAGCTCACCCCTCGTTAGTGACACCGTGTCTAAGGAAATCTCAGTCTCCATCTGAAACCAGTAAAAAGATTTCTTCTTCTTCGACAGCTATCCAAACGTCCCAACAAATCCCACTATTTCCAGAAAGTGTTAATAAGGACAACCTGGTAGGAGTCGGTTTGGCTCTTGCTGAAGAACGAGACAGCCAAAGCAACTCAGAATACATATACTCCCCACTGCCAGAAAATGACTTTAGTAGCTGTGAAATCTCTTATTCTCCACTTCAAAGTGATGAGGAAACTTACAGTATGGATGAAAAGCTGGGCGATTCGCAGCAGGAGATACTCTTGACGGGGAGCTCTAAAGATGGCAGCGTGGAAGAAGATGACAGCCCCTCCACTTTGTTCCGAAAACTCCATGGGTCCTTCCTGAAGGACCAGCAGAAGAGCGGCCCCTACTTGGACAGCTTCTTAACTCAGGATAAATACCACGAAGTATTGTATAAATCCAGCACTCTACCTGATTCATCTCAGCTTCTTTTCCAAAATAGGGATGTTTTCCCGTGCGATGACCCTGGGCACACCGATAATGATTTTGCGCTGTTTCCATCTGCTTTAGCACAAAGGCTTACTTCTATTTATCAGGCCGCTAATGCAAAACTTGGTAAGCCAGAATGTCACCCATCTCAGTCAAATAAACAGAAACTGCTAGTTGAAGAATCAGCTGTTTGCAGTCAGGTTTCTCTTCCGTTGCTTAATAGTGAGATGCCCAAAGCTCTCGAGGGGCAGGGAGAAGGGGGTCTTTCTTTGCATCCAACCCAAAGTAAAATTAGAAAATCATCAAGTAAGAACGTCAAAGCAAAGAACAATGCTAATTCAGCATGTGTCTGCAGAAAGGCATTGGGTGGTCGACCAGACAGTAAAGTTACAGTTCCCAATACAGAGAATTCTTCCAGTTCACTTAATACTCCCGAGTCTCAGAAAATGTTGCCATCTGGTCCCAACTGTCCTGCAACACCGCCTTCTTCCAAAGTAATGAAACAAATGGATATAGGTGTTTATTTTGGACTACCACCCAAAAGAAAAGAAGAGAAATTGCAGGAGGGAGGTGCAGTGGAAGGGATGAACTTAAATCCAGTTGTAAGTCCTAATGAAAAGAGGTCCCCCCGGCAGCGCAAGAGGAAAGCAGAAAAATCTTTAAGTGATTTAGAATTTGATGCAAAGAATTTAAGTGAGAGTCAGGCCTCTGTAGAACTTCCTAGTGAGAGGTCACGGCATCAAAGAAAGAGACCTAAAAAGTCAGATTCACTACAGGAAGGAGAACATCAGAAGAGGTCACATCAACTTAACAGGGCAGAAGCCAGAAGAGTCAATTTAAGGAAAGACAAAGTCTTGGTAAAATCACCTTACGGCAGGCTGCAGAGAGAGAACTCGAAAATCCCAGAGTCACCTAATGCAGGACAATTAAGAACAAGGACATGTCCATTCTATAAGAAAATACCTGGTAAGTTGAAATACCAATACTTTACGTATCTACAAAGAATCGGCTTTCAAAAATTGTGTGTTTATTGCCTATGTTGTGTGTGTTTGTACAGAACAATTTTTGTATGTATTTCCTTTGTTTTTTATACATCATTGACTTGTAACATGGATTTTTTTTGCCTATTTAAATGTTTTTGTCCCATTCAATTCAGCAAACTTTTATTAAACATATTTTGTGAACAACATACTATACTAGTAGGTAGATTTCACAGATTTGACCCAGAGGAGTAAAGGTCAGCTTAATATGGAAGGAGAGGCTCTCTGTAAGTAATTATAATAAAAACATATATAAATTATAATTAAATTTAATTAAAGTGAAGTAACAGTCTCTAAGCGCTTAAGAGAAATACAAAGTGCTAAATAGCCTCAAAGAAGGAAAATTAACAGATTGTATAGATCATAATAAATGCTGAACATTTTTTTTTATTATGTTCCATTAGCCACTGTATAGTCCATAATTAGTTTTTTTTTTCCAAAGATTTTATTTATTTATCAGAGAGAGAGGGAGAGAGAGCGAGCACAGGCAGACAGAATGGCAGGCAGAGGCAGAGGGAGAAGCAGGCTCCCCGCCGAGCAAGGAGCCCGATGCGGGACTCGATCCCAGGACGCTGGGATCATGACCTGAGCTGAAGGCAGCTGCTTAACCAACTGAGCCACCCAGGTGTCCCCATAATTAGTTTTTGATGTAGTGTTCAGTGATTCATTGATGAAGTGTAACACCCAGTATTACACTTATCACTCATCACAGCACGTGCCCTCAATACCCATCACCCTGTTACCTCCTCCCCTCTGAAACCCCCCAATTGTTTCTCAGGGTCCATAGTCTCTCATGGTTTGTCTCCCTCTCTGGTTTCTCCCCCTTCAAATTTCCCTCCCTCCCCTTATGGTCCTCCATGCTATGGCTCGTGTTCTGCCTATGAGTGAAACCATATGATAATTGTCTTTCTTTGCTTGACTTACTTCACTTAACATAATCCCCTCCAGCCCCATCCATATCTATGCAAATGGTGGCTCTTCATTCTTCCTGATGGCTGAGGAATATTCCATTGTGTATATGGACCACATCTTTAACCATTCAGCTGCCAAAGGGCACCTCGGCTCCTTCCAGTTTGGATGCCAGATATTTTTAATCCCTTTCATAATAACTTAGTTTCTCATCCTTTTTTTATTTTGTAAGTTCGCATGCCTTCATAGATGAGTTAGACAAATACGTCCTAAATGAATTTTATGAAACCAGTAATTCTTATCCCAAAAAGGATATAAAATCTGCCAAAATATACCTGGTTTCAGAAAGATTGTTTAAAGTACTTTGGTAGTCGCAATCCATAATTTGCTCAAAAGGTTTGTGTAGGGATTATCATATTTGTACATCACAGCACCAGTTTTGTTTTTTAGTTCTTATGGCAATGAATTTTCTGTATTTTAAGTGAGCCTGAGACTAGTAGGCCATATGTAGTGATAAGCCTCAGTGAGTTGTGAAGGTGGGTTTGTTGACTTACCTATCACAATTCACATGTTTGGTTATTTCTTCCATGAACACTTTCAGAAGAGCTCAGCCATTTTTTTTTCTTTATTGCTCCTCTAGGTAGCCTGTCTTTGGCATTTATTTTCTTCTTTCCCTTCTTCCTCCCCTACCTCCTGTTCTCCACAATGAAATTCAAATGCTACGGACAAGCTGTCCATCTGTTACTGAACTGTGACCCAATGGAAGGCCACGACCACTGTAATATGTATGATTATTTGGGCCTGTGATCATTTCTGCGCCAGTATCAATTGCCACGATAGAATAATACAAGAAGAACATTAGCATTTTCCTTTCGCTGTTTCGCAGAAGCAAAGGATTTTGGGTCAGTAAAAAAAATAATAATAACTCATTTGTAGCTTAATTAATTTTTTTGGTACAGTTATTCACTTAAAAAAATACAAGCCTGGGTGCCTCCATTGGTTAAGCATCAGACTCTTGGTCTCAGCTCAGGTCTTAATGTCAGGGTCATGAGTTCAAGCCCTCTGTTGGGCTCTACGCTGGGCATGGAGCCTACTTAACAAAACAAACAAACAAAACTAAAAAAAAAAAAAAAAAAAAAAATTTTAAAAGCCAATCCTGGGATGTTTAGTAGAAACTTAAAAGACTAATTTTCATCTCTAGTATGCCTTTTTGCTGAATTTATGTTGCATAAATTTTTAAGTTATGACGTTAATTTGGAATCAAGATGTAAAGACATTAGGGGTTCACTGTTTACACTCAGACTGGCCCTTTTTCACGATGTTGCCTCTTGCTCAAGCAGCTGTGTGCTCTTTTGTTGCAGGGACTGGCTTTACCGTGGACGCCTTCCAGTATGGACTAGTTGAGGGGTGCACAGCCTATTTTCTCACGCATTTTCATTCTGATCACTATGCTGGATTGTCTAAAAACTTCACATTTCCAATTTATTGTAGTGAGGTAAGTGTTGGCCTTCCTAATTCTAAATTTATGACGTAGTGAATTTCTAAGCGATTTGGTTAAAAAAGAATAACATTTGAAGATCTATCATTCTACTAGAAAAGATGTGAGAACACAGATTTCCACATTAAGATTCTCAGATGAGTTACTGTCAGTAGTTAAAAAAGACTTTTTTAAAAATGCTTTAGTATATGGCAACAGTAAACAACCTTACAGTGTAACTAGAACACCTAAGTTCCATTCAGTAACATTTATTGATGCCCAAAAAGACATTCAGGGGGAAATACCCAAGTTCAAGGAGCTCACAGCCTTTTGGGGGACACATTCACAGATACACTGCAATGGAATTGGTATTGTGACCAAAAACGGTCACCAGCCAAGTAGAAGAAAGTGCTTTATTCTGGCCCAGGCCAAGGTTAGAGAAAGTTTCACAGTAGAAGAGATACCTTGAGTTAATTATTAAAAGGTGACTATTTTAATGTCACTACTAAGGGCTTCTACTAGAATTTAGTTTAATCCTCAAGCATTCTTGAATTATTTTATTGAAATAAAATGAATTTCTTTTTATTAATGAAGCAACCAAGGCTGGGAGAGATTAAGTTATGTGCCCTAAGTCCAGAGCCAATAATGGCAGAGTCAGAATTCGCAGGTCTGTCTGATTCCAGAACTAGGCAGAGGAAATAGGAGAGGACATCCCAAGTAGAGAGCAGAGTTTGCATTCAGGCATAGACATCTGAGAAATCTACGCATTGCAGGCTCTTCAGATAATTCCCAACGGCTAACCGTGAGATAGGGAACAACAGAAGATAAAGCCACAGAAATGAGCAGGGGCCGGTCATAAAGGGTTTGTATGTCATCTGGGGATGAGGGACTTTTCACAGGTGAGGGAGAGTCCGTGAACTGTGTGTAAGCAGAGTTGTGACAGAGTCATGGTAGGAAATTCTTCTGGCATTCTGGAGGGTTTCCATGAATGTAAGTAAGTGGGAGAACAGAGACTAAGATGCTTGGTTCTAAACTAGATCTGAAGTAAAAGACTTATCTAGTGTCCTACTGTATCAGCAATAAGCACATTCTGTTTTGCAGATAACTGGAAATTTGTTGAAGAGCAAACTTCACATACAAAAACAATACATCCATCCGTTGCCGATGGACACGGAATGTATAGTAAATGGTATAAAAGTTTTTTTGCTTGATGCCAATCAGTAAGTATTAAAGTTACTTTCTGACTAGCCTAGTTTTAAAAAACTATTTAAAATAAAATAAAAACATATTAGTTTGGGTATTAAAGAACATTCTTGTATTGGAACTAATATGGTTGATATTTTAAAAACTTTGAGTAAAACAAGTTTCTCCTTCTGAACAAAACAATGTATGCAATTACAGAATCAGAGATTAATTGTACTGAGAAATCCTTTAAATGTTACCTAATTCATTTTTAATGCATTTTAAATTACTGTCCTTGACATATGAGACCATCTTATTTTTTAAAAAAATATTTTAATGTGATGCTGCTGTTTTGAAGAGCTAACCTTTTGCCATTTTCTTTATTTTTTAAATTTTTTTGCTATCTTCTTTAATATCGCTTTTATAGGTCAACAGCTTGCACTCCATTTAGATACCAAAGGATTTTTCCTCCCTTTTAAGAAATCCTTCAGGCTTTTAATACTAAAGACTTGGAAGATTTTTTTTCCTGGAAGTAGTTTCCCTTTTCCCCCTCATTTTTTCTTTTTAGTGTAAAGCACTGTTGGTATCCTGTTACCAAAATGCAACTGTCAACTGCACTTCTGCCTTGTTTTTATAGGATTTTAGCCATCACAGGTACTTTAAGAATTAAAATTAAGACTAGGTCTCCAAAAATCCAGACCCATGCTCTGTCTTCAGGTTGCTTTTAACTTTTTGTCTGCTAACTTTGCTGTTGTTTCTTTTTTCTTTTCTTTTCTTTCTTTTTTTTTTTTTTAAAGAGGGAGTGGAGGGGGCAGCGGGAGAGGCAGAGAGAGAATCCTAAGCAAACTCCCTGTTGAGCGCAGAACCTGATGCAGGGATCCACACAGGGCTCAATCTCACCACCTGCAGATCATGACCTGAACCTAAACCAAGACTCAGATGCTCAACCAACTGAGCCACCCAGGCACCCCTGCTGGTGCTTCTTTTTTAATCAATGATTTTAACAGCCCAAGTTCTGATATTTTTAGTTAACTTTATTAGGTACAATTTACATAAATGAAATAGACCTATTTAAAGTGTTTGCTGAATTTTGACAAAAATGCACACCCATGTAATACCCACTATAGAAAAATATAGGAAATTTCCCCCACCCCAGAAGGTTTTACTTGTGTTCCCGTCAGTCCCCAAACCCAACTCTAGCTCAGTCAGTCCCCAGTCAGTCCCCAAACCCAACTCTAGCTCAGGGGACCATTGATCTATATTCTATCACTATGTCTTAAATTTGTCTTTCCTAGGGATTCAGTGAAATGAAATCCCATAGTATCTACTCTTTAGCCTCCAGCATCTGTCACTCATCATGTTTTTGAGATTCATCCATGCTGATGTGTGTATCAGTAGTTTGTTTCTTTTTTTTTGCTGAGTAGTATCTACTGTAAGGGCACACTAAGATGTCTTTATTCACCTCTTGATGGACAGCTGATTTTTGTGTATTGAACTTGTATCCTGAGACCTTGCTAAACTTGCACATTAGTCATAGTAGGTTTTTTACAGATTTCTGAAAATTTTCTGCACGTACTATCATGTCATCTGTAAATATAGACAGTTTTGTTTTACTTTTTACTTTCTGTTCAGAGTGACAAGTCCAGCTTGTCTATGATCCTGGATCAGACCTCCAGTAAAGTGTTGAATGGGAGTGCTGAGAGCAGATACTACCTTGTTCCTGACCCTACAAGGAAAGCTTACAGTCTTTCTCCCTTTAACTTGATGTCAGCAATACAGTTTTCGTAGATGCCTTTTTATCAGGTTGAGGAAGATTCCTTCCATTCCTAGTCTATGGAGAGTTTCTAATCATGAATGGGTGTTGACTTTTGTCAAGTGCTTCTTTAGCTTCTACTGAGGTGATCACATAATTTTTCTCCTCTATAAGGTTAACAGGGTAAACAATAATGAGGAACTTTTTGAATTTTAAACCAGTCTTGTTTCATTGGGTTAAACTCCACTTAGCCTTTAAAATATATATATATTTTTGGGGCACCTGGGTGGCTCAGTTGGTTAAGCGACTGCCTTCCGCTCAGGTCATCATCCTGGAGTCCTGGGATCGAGTCCCACATCGGACTCCCTGCTCGGCAGTGAGTCTGCTTCTCCCGCTGACCTCTCTCCTCTCATGCGCTCTCTCTCTTTCTCAAATAAATAAATAAAATCGTTTAAAAATTAAAATAAATAAATAAATAAATAAATATTGAAAAATATATATTGCTTTAGAAATAAATATATTGCTGGATTTGATATGCTAAATATTTTGTTAAAGACTTCTTTGTCTGTATTCATAATGGATATTGGTCTGTAGTTCTTTTAATAATAATTTTGTCTGGTTTTGATATTAGGATAATATTGGCCTCACAAACTATTCCCTCCTACTCCATTCTGAAAGTTGTTGTATAGTATTGGGGCTATTTCTTCCCTAGATGTTTGATAGAATTCCCCAGTAGTGATTGCGGTCTGAAGTTTTGGGGAGGGAGGTAAGAGGAAGTTTTTAGTTACAAAAGTAATTATTTCCTTTCACAGTGAAGTTTCAGATTGAAAGTTCTGTGTGTTTTGGCAGTAATTTCCAAGCCCCAGTGTGTCCCCAAGACCATGCTGAGGCTCAGTGGTTCTCTAGAAGGACCCACCGGACTCAGAAGGGCTGTTGTCCTTACAGTTTTAGCGACAGGACAGATTAAAATCAGCAAAGGTGAAAGGCAAATGAGGGCCACGTGCAGGAGAAAGCAGGCACAGGTTTCCGGAAATCCTGTGTCCGACGGAGGAGCACCGATGCGCTGGTTCCCCCGGCAGCGGCGTTCACCACATGGGCCACGCGTGGCCAAGCAGGGAGGCTCATCTGAGCCTTGAGTCCAGCCAGGGCTTTCACTGAAGGTCAGTCCTGGACACATGCAATGCCTGTGTGACTTGCCTTAGCTCCTCAGACTCCAGTCCCCTAGCGCAAAACAGACAGTTGATGCCAAGGATGTTATCTATGGTGACTGTCCAGTTAAACTAGGGACACACAGGCCCCTGCCTCATTCAGGCATACAAAGCGCTCTTATCAGGCAGAATATTCCAAGAGTTCAACTCCTCTCTCAAGGGCCAGCCAAGGACTAGTCCTCAAGGCAGGCTTAGGTGGGGAAGTGTGGAGTTGGAACAAACAAGCCGAATTAGCCCTTTCCCACACACGTGCTGTGTCATGTGTATTACCTTGCTGAGCGTGGGAAGCCCTCTTCCTTCAGCTGCCTCGTGTGTGTTAAGACTATTCCTTTGAAATGTTTGTGTTCAGCTGTCCAGGTGCTGTCATGATCCTGTTTCATCTTCCTAATGGTAACGTCCTCTTACACACGGGCGACTTCCGAGCAGATCCCACCATGGAACGTTCTCGTCTTGCAGGCCAGAAAATCCACACGCTTTACTTAGATACAACGTAAGAGAAGCTTTCTTTGTGTTTTCCCACTGACAATATTTGCCCTGATTTTTATGAACAATGTATATGGTTGCTTAGGTAATCAAAACAATGGCTTATTGTAAAAAAAAAAAAAAGAAGAAGAAGAAGACAACTTATTGTCAATTACCATTTTAAGACCATTTATCAAGAACTGCTTTTGAAAAAATACGTAGTGGCTTAAGAACAAATTTGGGATGACATGTCTTAACTAACTACAACTCAGTTTTTTCTTTTCTGTGGTTTCCTTTGGTTTATGTGAGAATCCTGTTACTGAAACAAGGAAGAAAAATTGGGGGGCAAACTTTAGGAAACACCCTTTTAGTTTATCTTTTCAAAGTTCCTATGTAACTATTAAGTATAATTGTGAAGAAGAAACAGAGGCCAAAATGTGATTCTGTTTCTGAATATTCAAAATCACTTTGTTCCTTCTCCAAAAGGTAATTTATAAGTGACAGCTTTGAATTTCTAAATGTTATAAACATAATGGTACTAGCCATTTTTTATTACATTTTAAAATACCTCATCAATTTGTTAGAAATGAATTATGTTGACTATTTCAACCTGTTTTGAGAAGTGAATTTGGATGGCATACTTTAGCAAAAAAGATGATCTTCCCACATCCAGTTTTGTAACACTGTAGCTAATTTTTCCATTCTTTTCTATGTACTCTCAATAAATTAAGAAAATAATAAGTAACCCCCCCCCTTTTTTGCCTCGTGTTCTCTACATAGAATTCTGAATTTCTTTGTGAGTTTTTCACAAGAGAAGACAAATGTTTTCTCTTCTTATGGCTGACTAGCAAAAACAATATTTTTTTATGTTTGTACTTTATTACTTCTTTTTTTAGTGAAAAAATGCTTAATTTTCATCCCAAATAGAGATAGCTATCTAGTAGTCTTAGGGTTAATTTTTCATTGGGTGTTACTGTATTGAGGTAGACTGGATTTGTTGTATTGTTGTAATACTCCATATATTTCTCTATCTCCTCAGAAGAGCAGATAACCATGTGAATATTAACTCTTTGATTTAAAACTGCTTCATTAAATTCACATTTCATTTTATTATTTTAAGAATTTTTTAAACTAAATCAGAATTCTTTAGTTCAAAGACAAATCCTGTCATTTGTATTTTCTTCAGTAGTGACTAGAGTTAAAACAAAAAGATGCCGAGGTATACAATTCACAGCTAAACTAGCCAGCTAGAAATGCCCTTGAAGCAAAAGAGGCAATTTCCTTATATGAGGGCAATAAAAGAAACACACTGTAAAAGCCGTATTGGAAATGTAGAATTCCATCATAAATTATCTATAGCTCGTAACAAATATTTTAACCACAGGCAGTGGAATGACCGCAGCGGGGTTAATGTATTACAGTACCGTTACGAGTAAGTTTGCTAGAGCTTGGTTTCTAAAATAGCATCTGCCTTAAAGCTGTGGCTTTTCTGTTGCTCATTTATAAGTACCATATTTCCATCTTACAGATACTGCAGCCCAGAATACTCCTTTCCATCTCAGCAAGAGGTTATCCAATTTGCCATCAACACTGCCTTTGAGGCAGTAACTCTAAACCCACGTGTTCTCATCGTCTGTGGCACTTACTCTATTGGAAAAGAGAAAGTCTTCCTAGGTGGGTGGTGGTTGTCTCTAATTTACATTAATATATTATAAAGATCAGATTCTCTTTTGCATAAAAGCCCTTTCAGTCTGGGTGCGTGCACTCGATCCTTATTTCCTGAAATGGTGCAGTACTACCATTGAAGAAAAATTTGATAGAGTTGGATTCATTTAAACTTTGAAAGGCTTTCCTTAACGGAAACCCTTGTTAAGTGTGTTTGTGGTAGCCTTTACATCTGCAGAATGTTTACAGAGCAAATATCCTCACTACACTAGTATTTCAGGGAACTTTGAAAAATGACAAGTGCAAAGTCACATTGCCGCCTCCTTTGGGGATAACCATCAATTATTTTAGAGAACATTTTTAGTTTTTGTACATAAATGATTTTAGATATGTAATTGTAGCTTGTCTAGATGGCGTTATACTATTTCACAAAATACTTTCTGTGTCTCCCTAATTATGGTCACGTCATGTCAGACATTAAAATATGAAATGATAAAGCCTGGGTTTTAACTCCTCCAACTTTGCTGCTTTTCCTCTACCCCTTTCTGTATTTCTTTTGCAGTTTTTAAATACTAGGTCTTTAAAAAGAAATTCTTTGCATTTCTCATAATTTACTTCCTACAGTTAACCAACAAAAGTATTCAGCCTTTTTGAAATATAGCAAAAGCATGACATGAATGTTTTGAATTTTTGTTGGTGTTGGTGGTGGTAAATTCTTATTTTAAATTTTGATTAACTTGTAACTTAATTATCTTTTTCATAAGCTGCAGTTTTACCATTTTAAACCTTTTCCTTTGCCTGTAGCCATTGCTGATGTTTTAGGTTCAAAAGTGGGCATGTCCCAAGAAAAATATAAAACCTTGCAGTGCCTCAACATACCAGAACTTAATTCCTTCATCACTACAGACATGTGTAGTTCACTGGTTCACCTCCTCCCAATGATGCAGATTAACTTTAAGGTAAGCATCCACGAGACATGCATTTTTAGGATGGACTAGAAAAGGTAATACAATGATTATAATCTGGAATGCCATCATAGCTGCATTTAATGCAGAGGAATTCAATTATAGTGGAGTCATAGTAAACCTTGTGCTAGAAGATCTTTTAAGTAGAAATAGAAATGTTTTTATTTGTTGTGTGTGTGCAGCTGTGTGGAGTAATTCATGGACCTATAGGAACTGGAGAATTATTATAAAAGAAACAAAAATAGAAAAGTATGCAACTATCTGCTCATCCAAATCTTCTGTGTTTAGGATTGTGTTCCATTTCTTTCCATTGAGTGTGGAAATGAACAGAGAACTTTTCTTCAGATCTTTTCTGTGTTAATATTAATCCCTGATAACACTGATTTATGTTGGAATATGACTTGTTGTAAGGATTAAATGAACCAGCGGAAGTGTATCCTAAGAGCAAGTTCTGGTATTGGCTTTGAGGTGTGGATTAAGATACAGAGAGGTTGGGACACACACTGGCTGGCTCAGTCAGTAGAGCATGTGACTCTTGATCTCAGGGTCGTAAGTTCAAGCTCCACGCTGGGCACAGAGCCTACTTAAAAACAAATAAATAAGAAAAAGATATCTGTTAGGACCTCACTGTGATTTGGGGGACTTCTCTGTCAGATTTATTCATATACTAAGATTCTTTCCATTTACTAACATTTTGATAATCTAGCAATGGAATACATCAGACTTGTGTATTAGAAACAAATCAGAACATAATGTACACCAAAGAATGTATTTTCACTTTTGCTATAATTTCATGAACTAACTTTTATAGAACTTTTTGAAATAGCTTAGGATGTCCATTACTGTATCTGCCTTATAAATAATAACATTTAAAATTTATTGATAAAATGAATATTTTAGCTCTATCCCTGGAATTACAAGGAAATTGTAACTGACAGAAATCCTTTCTTCATGAGATTAAGGTGAAATTTTTATGGCCTATCATGAGTATATACTTCATAAAAATTTCAGGGATAAACAAGGCAGTGTTCTGTCCCTTTAAAGCCATGTTTGGAAACATATTTTAAATTTGGGAGGCT
Source organism: Mustela nigripes (assembly GCF_022355385.1). Classification (NCBI taxonomy): domain Eukaryota; kingdom Metazoa; phylum Chordata; class Mammalia; order Carnivora; family Mustelidae; genus Mustela; species Mustela nigripes. The sequence goes on along the minus strand of NC_081560.1, from coordinate 175,726,527 downwards.
GCTAATTTGTATGGCGGTTAATGAAGTGTTAATTATAAAATGAACATTGATATCTTGAGGAGATAGCATTATTTTTAATGATTTTATCTTACAGTTTTATTTCCTACTAACTTAGTTTGTTCCATTTGAACAAATGATCCATTTAGGAAGATAGCAGGGGTGGAAGAGTCAGAGTTTTATAGAAACGAAGGGACTAGAACTTTTCATGAAAGAGTTTTTAAGGTTCCCAGTGCTGCAGGGAGGTCATATAAGGAGAGAATGGCAATTTGGCGATTAGAACATCTTAGGTGACCTGCACAAAAAATGTTTTAGTGAAGTGGTATTGGGAGGAACCAGATGGCATAAGGCTAAGAAGTCAATGAGAAGGTGTAAATAGCCTAAAAACATGAAAAAAGAAAACCAACATTACTGGGGCGCCTGGGTGGCTCAGTCAGTTAAGCGTCTGCCCTCAGCTCAGGTCATGATCCCAGGGTCCTGGGGTCGAGCCCCACATCAGGCTCCCTGCTCAGCTGGGAGTCTGCTTCTCCCTCTCCCTCTGCCCTTCTTACCCTCTTGTGCTCTTTCTCAAATAAAGAAATAAAAAACCTTTAAAAAAAAAAAAAAGGAAAGGAAAAAAAGCTGATGGTCACATGAGACTGTATTTTTGTTAGTACTTAAAGGCAATGTTTTGCCACCAAAAATAGTTTTGTTGCATCAGAGCCAATGCCATTTTGTGAAAATGTCAATGGATACGATTTTCAGTGTTTGTAAGGCAGGCTTGAAAGCCCTAGAAACCCCATAAAACCATTCATGCTGCCGAGTTTGACATCCCAAATCCACTTATGTGATACGGATGGACTACCACCTCTGATTTAAACCCAGCCAACCGAATGTGGTAAGACATTATAGTAATAAACAATAATGTAATAGATGATCATTTACCTGTGAGAAACAATTCTAGGGGCATATACCAAAATCATTTTTGTCACAGATAGGTTACCAATAGACAGACAAGTCATGGATCAGAGACTTTATGTTGACTAGATCATTCTTTTTTTTTTTTTTTAAAGATTTTATTTATTTGAAAGAAAGGGAGCATGGCGGGAGTGGGGGGCACAGAAGTATAGGGACAATCAGACTGCCCGCTGAGCAGGGTGGCTGCACCGCTGATCCCAGGACCCTGGGATCATGACCTGAGCTGAAGGCAGACACTTAATCAGCTGAGCCACCCAGGCACCCCTTGACTAGTTCATTCTTAATAAAATTAATAAAATGGCAGAAGTTCCCAGATTGTGGTTTATGATTTAGTCAGTGGCTACTGGCAGCCTTTTCTGTGTGTTTGGGTTGGATGAGAATCTCTTTCTGTTTGTGGCATAGGTTAATGATGTTTTTGTGGTAACTCTAATTTGTTTTATGAAAAGCATAAACTCTCACTTAATTCTACTGAATAATTTTGTGGAGCAAATAGGAATGGATGTGTTTGATGACCTGTATTGAAAAGTGGACTCTCACTTTATGATATTAAATGTGTAATTGCTCTAAACCTCAGTTTTGTATTATTTCCTTTTCCCTTTAGTTACATCCTAGACTAAGCGAGACAAAACTCTGAAAATTTGTAGAGCCAGATTATAAGGAAAGCTTAGTTATTGATCCATAACTTAAACTATTTTGTGGCGAGGCAGTAGTTAGTAAGAAATACGACTGTTTAAATGGTAGGTATTGGGCTCCTGGGGGGCTCACTTGGTTAAGCAGCTGTCTTTGGCTCAGTTCATGATCTCAGAGTCCTGGGATCGAGCCCCATGTCAGGATGCCTGCTCAGTGGGGAACCTGCTTCGCCCTCTCACTCTCCTCTGCCTGCCACTCCCCCTGCTTGTGCTCTCTCTCTCACTCTCTGGCTCTCTGTGTCAAATAAATAAATAAAATCTTTAAAAATAAATGGTAGGTATTTAAATTAATAAGAGATCATTGATTGATACAGAGGAGAAATCAGAAGATTATTTAATTCACCAATGAAATATAAATATCTGATAAACACAATCAAATGTTTAGCTTCTAACTAGTAATCAAACATAAAACTAGCAAAACAAGGATATGTTTGTCTCCTACCAAATTGGCATACTTTTAAAAAAAGTAATATTCCGGGGCACTTGGGTGGCTCAGTGGGTTAAGCCTCTGCCTTCAGCTCAGGTCATGATCTCAGGGTCCTGGGATTGAGCCCCACATTGTGCTCTCTGCTCGGAGGGGAGTCTGCTTCCTCCTCTCTCTCTCTCTACCTGCCTCTCTGCCTACTTGTGATCTCTGTCAAATAGATAAAATCTTAAAAAAAAAAAAAAAAGTAATATTCCTATGCTGTGGCTTAGAGAAATTAGCACTCTCGTCCACTTGGGTAGAATTAGAAGTTAGGGGTAAATCCTTTAACTCAACAATCCCATTTCTAGGAATTTCTACTCAAAATGAGTCCTTTGTGAAAAGGTCAATCTGCAAGACTTCTAGTTGCTAATGGTATATAGATGATGAGAATTAGAAAAAGTTAAGAAAGGAAACATAGTTTCCATTACAAAAAAAAAAAGACCCAAGTAGGTTTTTTTAACCATCTCCCTTCTAGGCTCTAAGCTTCCAGAAGGTTGAAGGGCTATGTCTGGTATCCACCACTCTGACACCCACAACATGGCCTGATCCTGAAACAGACATATATTAGATGAGGAATGAGTAGACAGATACATGGGTTTGTCTTTGTTTTCTTCAGAACTTTCTACCAGCATCTCCTACAAGACTTTAATAATTCAGAATATGGGTGATGAAGGAAGAAAAAGCAGAGTATGGATGATGAAGGCAGGAAAAGCAAACCTGGGGAAATCCAAAATGATACCATGGGCAGTTTAGATTTTTTTATTATTTTAAATAATGCTAAAACTTTATTATTAATTTACAATAAACCCTCAACACTGGGTTTTGCCTGAAGACCAAAAGTATCAGACTTTTCTATCTCTGGTGCCATCACTGTTTTTATTTGGATTTTTCTTATCTTTCAAAGATTGAACCTTGGTCGTTGATTTTCAGATTTCATCAAATGTCATCACTTTTGATAACTTTAGTTTGGTTGTATTAGGTTGTATTAGGAAAGCATAGTACTCCGAATTGTAGCAGCAGGAAAAGTTTTGCAAGTATTCTAGTTCATGTTTAAAGAGTGAAATGGAGTAAGACCCTGAGAAGAGTGCTAGTGCACTCTTTGAAATGTACGTGCATGTTGAATGTAATGCCGCTCATAGACTCATTCCCCTCTTTCTCTCCACCTGTCAGTCCTCCGTTGTACATATGCATATGGATCTGTTTGGGCTGCTGTTTACCAGTGTTAGTATTGGTACCTCTAACACCCTCACAGTATATTCAATATCCTAATAGTAGTAGGATTTGGAGAGTTCCTTCTTTCTATTTTCTTTTCTTTCTCTTTCTGTTGTTCTTTCTTTCTTTCTTCCTTTTTTGGTAGCTATCTGAATTGTAATCTTTCAATTCATAATTCTTATGTGGCCTCACTTTACTTTTTTTCAGGCTGCGCTCAAGCTTATTTAACTTTAGATAAAGGGAAAATTTTTTTTAATGATTCTGGTTTTTTCTGGAAGTACGGCTCTAGGTTATTGCAAATTAATGTGTACAAGGTGTACACTACCTAAGACTATACCCATGTGATCATTCTGTTTTATTCCCCATAACCCACCTTCACTGACTGTTAAATAAATATTCTGTTTCTATTTAACAGGCTTTACAGAGTCATTTGAAGAAGTGTGGTGGAAAATATGATCAGATTTTGGCTTTTCGACCTACGGGATGGACACATTCTAACAAGTTAACGAGGATAGCAGACATTATTCCCCAGACCAAAGGAAACATTTCAATATATGGTATAATTATTAATTTTTTTCACTTTTAATGTTTGTTACGACATTTTTAAAAAGGAACTGTAAAAATTAGATCTCAGAAAAATGGACACTGGTGGATCTTTAAAAATCGAGTTTCAAATTGCTCTGCACTCTCTAAAGCTGTCCCTGTAGTACGTCATACACTGATAGACAGGAACATGGCAGGAGGAGAAAGTCAAGGGCTAATAAGACATGGTTCGTTTGCGTGCTTGATGCTGTGTCGCATCAAAGACGCATAGAAGAGGGGCGGATGGTGCCACTGGGCCTGGAAGCTCAGGAGCCACCCACTGTCCAACTGTCAGCAGGAAGACTGGATTAGATGCCATGACGGCAAGAGACAGGCTTGACTCCTTTTTCTCATTTCCTGGTGGAGGTTTACCTTTGTCCTCAGAAATCGCTTATTGTAATCGTGGCTGATGGAAACGTTTTTGATATGTCCCTAGACCAGTGACTTAATTTCATCCCCTAAAGATCCCAGTTAAAGCAGGACCCCTCCTCCCTTTCTCTGTGCCACTTGATCTTTAGGAAAGATAAAGGGATTTTTAAGATTTTATTTATTTATTTATTTTGCTTATTTTTTTCCCGTGTACAAAGCTCAGGGACTAGATTCTGCTTACTTGCTCTGGAAACCAAGAGTCTCTTGCTTGTCACTCTTCACATCTTTCTCCTAATTTTTCCAGGATATTCCTGAAATCCATAGCTGAGTGAAGTGCTGCAGAGAAGTCTAATTTAAAAAGAAAGCCTGAGTCTATAGAAATACATACGAAGTGTCTACATAGAAAAGTAATAGGATTATTTAATGTTCAAAGTTTCTGTATCATTTTAATGTTTTAATCTTTATTCTCCATAAAAGTCATTAACACACTTTTTTTTATCAGAAATAAAGTACCAAGGAGTTTTTGACAATACTCTGGATTGCTTTCCTTTTTTATTTTGCTTTGGGCTTGTGTATTTTTTTTTTTAAATAATTGGATTTTTTTGTCTGCAATATCTTTTGTGTTACAGGAATCCCTTACAGTGAACACAGCAGCTACCTAGAAATGAAACGCTTTGTTCAGTGGCTGAAGCCCCAGAAAATCATACCGACCGTGAATGTTGGCACCTTGAAGTCTAGGAGGACAATGGAGAAATATTTTAAAGAGTGGAAATTGGAAGCTGGATATTGATGTGACCCGAAAGGACTCAGATCTAGTTAAGTCACTTAGGTAGAGCTTGTTACTCGTTAAACATTTAGTGATCTGAAATATGCTGTGTGTGGAAAACCTTGTGAAGGCTGCTCGGATAGCTTGTTTTCTCATTTATGTGTAGTATGTGTGCCGCCGAAGCGAGCACTCTCATTTATGTTTAAATAGCGTGTTGCTGGTGCCAGGCATCTCTCAGAATCATCAGTGATGATGGAGACTGGTCTCCCAGGCCCTGGATTCTTGCTCCTTCATCGGGACCAGGTATCCTCTGCATCTAGCCTCAGGAGAGGCAGCAAAGGCAGCCTTAGGGACCAAAGGACTCATGATCATAGATAAAGGACACTGAAAGCTTTATATATAAGTAATTATGTATCTTTAAAATTATTTAATATGGAGCATATTTTTATGAAATAACTTTTATAATGTACTTAAATAAAAAAATCTTAAATTTGCCATAGTGTCTTTTGGTTTTTAGGATTTATAGCTGTGATGTTCATGCAATTTTATTTTATTTTTATTTTTATTTTTTTAAGATTTTATTTATTTATTTGACAAACAGAGATCACAAGCAGACAGAGAGGCAGGCAGAGAGAGAGGAAGGGAAGCAGACTCCCCGCTGATCAGAGAGCCTGATGCGTTGCTCAATCCCAAGTCCCTGGGATCATGACCTGAGCTGAAGGCAGAGGCTTTAACCCACTGAGCTACCCAGGTGCCCCTGTTCTTGAAATTTTTTAAAAATTTCAAGGGAAATAATTCAACATTTGATACTAAAGAAGAGGATTCAGAGAGCCTAGGTAATCACCTAATAAAGGATGGCGAAAAGTTTGCATGAATAGATGTTATCTGAACTGTTTACTCAAGATGTCAGATAACTAGAAATTCAGATTTCAGCTTTGTTTTTTAAGTGAGATTATATAATTCATGAATCTTGATGTCGCCCACCACAGACAAAGTAGCTGATCCCAAATAAAAATTCGAGAGAGGGGCGCCTGGATGGGTCAGTGGGTTGAGCCTCTGCCTTCGGCTCAGGGCATGATCCCAGGGTCCTGGGATCGAGGCCTGCATTGAGCTCTCTGCTCAGTGGGGAGCCTGCTTCCCTCTCTCTCTGCCTGCCTCTCTGCCTACTTGTAATCTCTCACTCTGTCAAATAAATAAATAAAATCTTTAAAAAAAAATTGATACAGGCCAATGCATGTTAAAAATGTGTTTATGGGATTTAAATGAGAAAACACGTATAATGCACATATGCATGTGTGTATATGCATATTTTTATACTACTTCTAGCAATGAAATTATCTGGGGGAATTTCTTTTTTTTTTTTAAAGATTTTATTTATTTATTTGTCAGAGAGAGAGCGAGCGAGAGCGAGCACAGGCAGACAGAGTGGAAGGCAGAGTCAGAGGGAGAAGCAGGCTCCCCGCGGAGCAAGGAGCCCGATGTGGGACTCGATCCCAGGACGCTGGGATCATGACCTGAGCCGAAGGCAGCTGCTCAACCAACTGAGCCACCCAGGCGTCCCTCTGGGGGAATTTCTTAATTGATGTTTTCATGGAAAATTATTTCTAGTAATGATTTCAGTAAGGATAGTATTCTCCATGAACTTTATTTTCACAAGCTTGGATTTTACATTGCTGTGGAGGTCAGAGTTAGAGGGATCACATTTTTTTAAAAGATTATTTATTAATTTGATAGAGAACACAAGCAGGCAGAGAGGGAGGTGGAGAGAGAGGGGGAAGCAGGCTCCCTGCTGAGCAGAGAGCCCTATGTGGGGGCTCAATCCCAGGACCCCAGGAGCAGGACCTGAGCCACCCAGGCGCCCCTAGAGGGATCACATTTAAGGGAGGAAAAGCTTTTAGGGGCACAGTGGCAATAAGTCCAATTTACCTGTGCTCTCCACTGACTTCAATTACACATTTAAAATATTTTAACTTGTTCGGGTTGTTGATGTTTTAAACTTTTTGTAACTTATAAGTTGTTCCAACTTACAATTAGAAAAAACTTTGTGTAGTCCTCAAAAACAGGCATTTTGGAGAGATGGTCAAGTCATTTATAGTCATTTTAGTTTATTATTTGAGTAATGTTTTTTTTCTTAAAACTGTCCTTTTTCATTGGTAAAAAGATTTTTCATGATTTTGGAGGTTTGACTTCGAAAACCCAAGCATGTTATTTAAGGGCAGCCTCGGCCTTTTTATTATCCAATGCATAAAACCTCTTTCGACACAAACAGCACTATTTACAGCAGCTCGGAATGATTTTGTTCACTGCCGTTGCAGCAGAACATGCAGAACCTCATTTAGGGACCACCCCAAAGAGTTTTAAATATAAGTCATAATCACAGCCAAACTCCCCGAGGCTCAGTCGAGAGCTATATATGAAATTCTTAGTTCCAACACCTCACACTTCGGTAGATAAAAAATTTCAATTTTAAAGTGAAATGAAAGAAGAAGAAATCTACCATCAACCCAAAATAAACGGATGACAGCTCTTGAACATCTTAAACACGTGTAGGGGAGAAATAGGATTAAGCCAGTACAGAGGAAAATGTTTTACTCCGTATTTGGGACTTTTCAGAAAGCTGCTTCACAACCTTACCTGACACTGAGCATTGAATTCCCAGACGCAGTGATACTTGACAGGCTGATTCCAAGTTGTCATGACTTCGGTGTCACGGGAAAATCTTTTCCACTTGATGTCAGTGTCTGAAATCTAAATCACTTATCCCCAATTCTGTATTTATTAGCGTACCTAAATCAACTACTGAGGTATAGGCCTATCGACCCAAGGCATCCAGAATTTCCATATTTGGTCCTGAATAACCATCAATAAGTAGACGAAGGAACTAAGAAGGGAGTCATCTTCAGGTACTAGTCCTCGAAATAATCTGTCTTGAGAGAATATTAATATTGTCTTGTAACCTTTCTGGTGGTTTTACTACCGTTTGTTCAGTTCACTTGATATTGATCTTGGAAAAACTCCAATCAAAAGTTACTGGAGGGGCGCCTGGGTGGCGCAGTTAGTTGAGTGTCTGGCTCTTCATTTGGGCTCAGGTCACGATCTCAGGGTCCTGACATCAAGCCTCGTGTCAGGCTCTGCACTGGGTGGGGAGTGTGCTTGAGAGTCTCTCTACGGCTCCCTCAGCCCTTTCCCCATCTCCACCCCGCACTTATGCTCGCGCTCTCTTGAACAAATGGGTAAATCCTTAAAAAAAAAAAAAAAAAAAAAAAAAAAAGTTACTTGAAGCCAGCAAACCCATAAATTAATGGTTATAAATAATAGAACAGTTTAGATATAAGAACTACTTCTAATCTGAATAGTTGGCAGCTTTGAACTTGGCAGTCATTATACTATGCTAATTATGTTTCCTCTTTCCCTTAATATCTACCCCCTACCTCCAAAAAGTAGACCTGCTCTTTGCATAGGTCTCATTTCCCCCATGATTTCACAGTTCCATTTTTGGTAAGCCAGAAATAATCTGTAAAGCATTTGTTATAAAGTGTACCAAGTCTACAAAATTGACTATAAATGCAAAATGATTATTTTCTTAAATATTTGTAGCCGGGCCAGAACTAGGGTGAGGCAGGAGAGGTTAGGGTATGAGATTTTAAGGGAACACTGGCTCTCAAGGCTGACCCTGCACTTGCATGGACTGAGGAACTGGGGAGGGAGAGTCTCCCTACATTTTACACTAGGAAACTCTTGCCTAACCCTATTTCCAAGCCCAGCTTCATAGCATCTGATTATATTTCCAAGCCCAGGTTCATAGCATCTGTTTTGCTGTTTTGGTGAATCCAAAGTGGTTTTCTAAATAAAATACTATTAATGTTTTTAATATACATTGACATGTAATTTTTATAATCTGAACTGAAGAGGGTACATTTTCATTTTTTTGGATTTTTTTTTCTTTAATTATTTGACAGAGAGAGACAGCACAAGAGGGAACACAGCAGGGGGAGTGGGAGAGGGAGAAGCAGGCTTCCTGCTGGGCAGGGAGCCTAATGTGGGGCTTGATCCCAGGACCCTGGGATCCTGACCTGAGCCAAAGGCAGATGCTTAACAACAGAGCTACACAGGTGCCCCTGAAGAGTGTACATTTTAAAGAACTTCCAGATTCATCAGCATAGGGCTAAGTAGTCCCTGTTTTTCTAAAGCACCAAAACCCAGATTCCTTTGAGACTTGCCTTCCAGGATATGTAAACACCTTCAGGGCAGGGGTTATCATATTCATTTTATGATCTAGTTCCTTTTTCTGTGTCTGGTCTAGAGACCATTACCAAGTGCTTGAATGAATCTTGAATAGACAGTGAAAAATCCATTCACATCCTAAGAATTTGACTTCCAAAATTCTTTCACATGTTTTCCTCAGGTAAAAATCGTTTCTCTCCAGAAGAACCACTGAAAATAAAAATATATTGAAACTACTTCATTGATTGTTTTCAGTAAGTCAAGACATCTGTTACTTAGGACCAATTCAGTGCTGGAGCAATTTAGAGGATTAGAAACTATGCTTTTCTTAGTCGAGATGTCATTGAGCTCCCCCCGACCCAGAGCTTTTATCAGTCAACATTATTTGTTAATTAACTGCTATGTGCTCCACACTATCCTTGGTGTTGTAGGGAAATTAAGATAAGAACTGTCCAATCTAGGGGCCACCGGGTGGCTCAGTCAGTGAAGCGCCTGCCTTCAACTCAGGTCATGATCTTGGGGTCCTGGGATTGAGCCCCACGTTGGGCTGCCTCGGCAGAGAGTCTGCTTCTCCCTTTCCCTCTGCTCCTCCCCGCTGCTTGTGCGCTCACTTGCTCATTCTCTCTCTCAAATAAATAAAATCTTAAAAAAAAAAATTCAATCTAGCAAGCACATATTGAATGATTATTCTGTCTAGGCAAAGGGGTTACAAACCTTCGTTGGGGGACCTCAGCATGAATAAAATGGTCTCAAACATCAGAGAATATTAGGAAAGAAAGACCTGCACAGAAGCACTGTAAAAGGCAAGCTGTGAGATGTGGTCTAACACCGAAGGGCGTGGGAGCACTTAAAAGGAAAATTTCAAAAAAAAAAGGGGGGGGGGAGGAAAGATTCATTCTCATAAGGAAGAGTCCATCGAGAAGACAACTTTTTACATGGTCTTTAAAAGATTGACAGAAAATAATAAAATAAAAATAAATAAATACATAAATAAATAAAAAACTGACGGACTTCTCATAGACTGGAGAGCCACACAACAGACCACCAGGTCCTGGAGGCGTGAGCAGCCGAGGGAGGGGGGGAACCTGGAGCACTTGTGTGTTGGTGTTGGTGTTGGTGTGTCATGCTCGAGCTACAGAGGTAAGTGGGGGAAGATGACTTTTGAGAGCTATACTAAGTTGTTGGTGCAGGGTCCATGGTCAAAGGAAGGAGACTGATACAAAGCGAAGGTCAAGCAAAGCTTTATTTCGCACCAAGCATCGAAAATCAACCCGAACGTTCGAGGCCACGCCTCTTACAGAGAGGGCGACCTCTCTCTGCTTCACAGACTAGCTGTTAAGGGCAAAGGCCATGTGGTTGGGCCTGGCCATGCACAGGTGGCCAATGAGATTGTAACACACAGAGAAAGCTGCACAGTCATGCTAGGTCACACATAAGTGACCAATTGAATCACTATTTATCCTATAGTAGATATTTGAACTAGCCTATCACCTTGGTCAGAATTGGCGCCCAAAAGGTGCCCAATTAGTAAGGGCGGGGCCCATACTCCTAGGGAGTATGTGCCCCCACTGATTGGATGTCTCCACCTGGCCTGACCCACCCTTGTATTTGGGCTTTGGTACCTGGGACTGATTTCCAGGACTTGTTTTTAAGTAAGTCCCCTGGGGGAAGAGGGGACAGGGACAGTTGAAGTTTTGTTGCATAAACAACAAAATCACTGTTTAACCGGATGGGATGGAATTGCTCTGGCTAAATAGGCCCTTACAGTTGGGAGGTTATTCTGAAGAAAATCAAGAGGTTTTGAAGATTTCGGGGCAGTCAACACAAATGTATGTGTTAGAAATGAAGAGAACGTGAATTAGAAATCGATACACACACATGAATAGTATAAAAGCATACGAATTAGAGATTAACAGGAGAACTGGGCCAACTCTCGAACCTCGACAAACACATTGTAATCATGGGGTCTCTGTGAGGTGTTGATGTTTAAGACGAGGCCCTTGCCTTGCTTAGAATTTTCTTGGGGGGCTGGGTAAAAGCTAACAGACATAAAATAGTTAAGAGATAGATTTGCGGGGTTTTATATCTTGAAAAGGAGAGATAGGGGTAAGTTGGGGTTGTTTGAGCTACTTGGTGAAAGAGGATATATGAGAAACTAATTTAGCAACACAAAACACAGTATGTAAATAATTCATGAGTGACCAATTGAACTGCTCTTTAAAAAGCTCATTTAATTCAAATGAAATTTGGTTATGTAAGTGTTGCTCTTATGTTTGGGATGGCATTCACTGGCTTAACTCCCTGTAGAGCTCTTGTAGATTATGGATTTAAAAACACCTAAGAACACTGTTTGCTTATGACAGACGTTTTTTCAAGAAGAAAAAGTTTCATAAAGTCAAATTACATTCTCTGTATAAGCCCCTCTGTTATTTCGAAATGGAAAGCAAGAGCTTGAGATCATAAAATGGCATCAAAGCAGTGCAAAACAGTGCTTTATACACTATTAGATAATGTTATTAAACTGTTTTTTTAAGTTTGTTTGAAAGAACAGTTACAGACTTCCTGTTGGGGCTCTGAGCTCTGATTACATATCACATGGGATAAGTAGATAAAATTGTAAGTGAACTAAAAGCAACAGTGTCTGGAAGGGGAATAAAAACCAAATACCCTGGTTTTGCTAAATCAGCCATTGTGTATGTATGAGGGTCTTTTATCCACAGAAAGAGTGCTGAACTCTGTTATGTTTTGAGGTTTTGAAATAGGTTTATTGAGATATAGTCACATACTGATTAATCCACTCATTTAAAGAATGCAATTCTGGATGCCTGGATGGCTTAGTGGGTTAAGCCTCTGCCTTCAGCTCAGGTCATGATCTTAGAGTCCTAGGATCGAGTTCCACATTGGGCTCTCTGCTCAGCGGGGAGCCAGCTTCTCCCTCCACCTGCTCCTCTCTCTGCCTGCCTGTCCCCCTGCTTGTACGCTCTCTTTCTCTCTGATAGATAAATAAATAAAAATCTTTTTTTAAAAGTGTGTAATTCAAAGAGTTTTAGTATATTTACAGAGTTGTGCAACCATCACCACAAAAGAGTATTTTTATCACCCCAAAAAGAAACCCCAAATCCATTAGCCGTCACTCTCCAGGCCTCCCCTCCCTTACCCACCCCATAACCCTCGCCCATTCCCATCCTAGACAGCAACTAATCTTTTGGGGTCTATAGATTTGCCAATTCTGGACATTTCACATACAAGGAATGGGGTATGTGTTCTTTTGTGATGTGCTTTTTTTCACTTGACATATGTTTTCAAGTTTCATCCATGTTGTAGCATGTATCAATACTATGTTCCTTTTTATGGTCAAAAATAGTCCATTGTTAGAAAATGCCACATTTTATTCATCCATTCATCTGCTGGTGGACATGTGAGTTGTTTCCACTCTTTGGCTATTATGAGTAATGCTGATATTAACATTTTGTACAGGTTTGTGTGTGGACATACAGTTCCAATTCTCTTAAGTAGATACCTAGAAATGGAATTGCTGGGTCCTATGGTCGCTGTGTTTAAACTTTTTGAGGAACTACCAAATTGTTTTCTGGAGTGCTGTCTCACTTGACATTCCAGTTGGCAATGCAGGAGGATTCCAACCTCTCCACATCCTCTCCAACGCTTGTTATTGTCTATCTTTTTGATTACAGCCATTTTGGAGAGTGCGACGTGGTATCTCATTGTGGTTTTTTATTTGCATTTCCCTAATGACATCTTAAATTCAGCATCTTTTCACTATTTCCAAAGAAGCCACATACAGAGACCTCAGCTCAATGCAAGTTCTAAAAGGTATTATTAATCCTAAGCAAAACAGTTTTATAGACTGGCTTTGATTTGCTAGAAAATGATTGGTGTTTCAAAATCACACGCCTACAATTTCGGTTTGGTGAGATTTTTTTGAGTTAGTAACAGAACAAATTTAAGATGTGTAGCAGCATTCCAGGGATCATGAAGTGATTCTATACCAGGCAGGTAAGACAGACTTAGTGCCTCAGCTTACAGAAAGGAAGCAAAGCCAATCATAATTATAAGTTAGAAAGGAGGATTTAAGATAGGAGGGTTTTACATATCAGGATGGATAGCACTAGCTGACCTTGAATAAGCAAAGCTCTTTATAAAAATGGCCCGCAATGTTGCTGCGATATATAACCATAAATCTTAACCCAGATTTAAAAATTTTTAAATTACAGCATGCTATTTAAGATCGTCTCTGAAAGCTAGATAAGGAAATAAATAACTTATCTGGGTCCCGTTTAGCCCTGAATCCTATAATTATGTAATCCCTGGCTAACATTAAGTTTTCCTTTAAGAACATAATAAGAGCATACTGTTTTAAACAACCCAGCGATTCATATGCCATGAGAATAATCAGCCAAGAAACTTATCTTTTTGTTTCAAAGCTGTTGACTTTTATGTAAGAACGCTATACTCCTTCCAGGTTGTGCTCTGGTAATTTATTCATTGGTATTACAGATTTTAACAAGTTTCTGACAAAGAACAGGTGACATAAGTTGGGAGTCATTAGAAGTTCAGCATAAAGTTCTTTTTGTCACCGTTCAAAATCCCCGGACAAGAGGAAACAGATGGGGTTGGTTACATTAGCCTTGCTGTGCCAAATAAACAGTCAAAGAAAACGTTAACTATCCTTTTGCTGTGTGTCTGTAGCTAGGCTAGGAATGGTACTTGATGCTAACCACGCTAGCTTGTCAGCTGCTAAATATTTAACAATAGAAGCTGGAATTTTAAAAATATGCAACATTAAAAAGCGTGTTTGAATCCCCATTGGATGACTTTATTTATTTATGAAGTCATCATAAAATAGACGCTGATTAAGGGTGAGACCCTGAACACGTTGAGTAGAAGAAGGGGTCTGGATTCCTTAGGGAAGTCCTCAGGAATCAGTTAGCATTCCAAGTGGGCTTTTAAACATGAGTACAATTGGGATTCTCAGAGGGAGGACAAAGCTAAGAGCGGCATTTACATCTTAAAAAAAAAATCGTACATAGTTATGAGTAAAAGCATCCTCTCGAGAAAGAGATGAAATAACATTCTCACATCCAAGAAATAGGTAAATGTCCATCGAAGTCGTTCAGGCAAGAAGCAGAGCAGTTAAAAAACCACCAACAAGACAGAGATGCCTGCCTCTACAGGGCTAGAGGAATACACAGAGCAAATGAGACACAGTCCATGATAGTGCAAATGGAATGGTGTGAGCAGAAGCAGAGTCCAAGATGGGGGTGGAAGGACAGAGGAGAGTTGCCGGATGAAAGCCAAGCCAGCTCATCATCCCCTCCTGGCATTCAGTCACATTCAAAGCAACAACCCGACAAAGACAAATCGGAAGGCTTTTGAATCTTTCCTGCAGTGTCACAAAAAGGTCAGAAGGAGAGTCTCATTTTCAGTGTATTTTACCAAGTTACAATTTACTACAAAGGAGAGAGTTCTTAAGCTACAATGTTAATGGAATTTCAATTAAATCGATGGCCAGATCATGCTTATTTTTTTTCTCCTCTTTCTATCCCAAGACTCCTTTAATACCTGAAAGGTATTAAAAAGGAATCAGTTAAGAAGGATGAGAGATTTCAACAGGAAATGTCTGGAGGACAGAAAAAAATAAGCTGGACTGCATAGATGATAGATAGTCTGATGGAGGATCTGCAGTGAAATGAAGCCATGTATTTGTGTGCATTGTGTGTGTATAATGATGTAAGCGAAAAACTAATGATACTGTTAACTTGAGGCGAAATAACAGCTGTAGAAGAAAGGAACCTACAAGAAAGTAAATGGAACCAGTATGCTGCATGGTTCTGCAATGAACAATATGTACATACTCAGGCTGATGTAAATAGTGATGAATGATTCAATCAAAATCAACGACAAGGTGCTATAAGGAATGGGGAAAGGGGAAAGTGTGAGAGAGAATGGCTACATCAGCTCCCTGCTGAAAACTCTGCCACTGCTTCCGACAGAAAAAAAAGTGAAATTCCTGGCTGTGTTTTTGAAACCCCCACATCATCTGGTCCCTGTCTGCCTCCCTGATCTCATATCCTCCAGCTCTCCCTTTTGCAACCACCAAGGCATGGCACCGACGTCTTTCTCTTCTTCAAACAAGTCAGGGTCTTTCTCTCCTCAAGGCCTTTGTTCCTGGTCGTTTCTCTGTGTGAATTGTTCTTTTGGCTGAGAGTAAGTCCGTCCCCGATACCCATTCTCCTCTTCTTCCACAGTAATAGAACTTTAGCTCAGCTCATGGCTGCCCAGAAGAGAAACCACATTTCAAGCTTCTCTTGCAGGTAGGTATGTCTATGAGACTACATTCTAGCCAAAAGGAGGTAGGCAGAAGAGGTGGGCAATTGCTGAACTGTGCCCTTACAGAGAGGTGACTTGCCCTTCTCCTTCTCCCATGTTGCTATTGGAACACAAATGTGGTGCCGCCATCTTGGACCATACAGATGGTGGAGCAAGAAACTAGAAGGGGCCTGGACCTCTGGAAGACCTACCCTCAGGCTATTATATAAGGCAAAAAAATAGACTTCACTCCCTTAAACTACTGCAGTGTCTGTTACCTGCACCCAACCTGTATCCTAATTAACACAGCTCTTACCATAGATCTTCACAGTGCAACTCAACTCAGATGCTGTCTCAGAGGAAGTTGGTCTTTTTAATCTCTATTACCATGTTTTATTTTCTTTATAGCACACAGCAGCATACTAAATTGTTTTATTTAGTTATTCATTTTGTAATTGTCCTAGAATTTTTCCTAGAATGTAAGTTTCATGAATGCAATGATCATATTTGTTTTGTTCATTGCCTGGAATAGTGCCTGGCCATCTGAATAATATATATTTGTTGAATGATTGGCTGTATCCCTCTGCAAGTTGATAGGTAAAATAGATGAATCAATTTTTTTTTAAAGTGTCAGGGTGCCTGGGGATGGCAGAGTCGGTTAAGCATCTGAGTCTTGGTTTTGGCTCAGGTTGTGATCTTGGGGTCATGAGATCAAGCCCTGAGTCAGGCTCCGTGCTCAGTGCAGAGTCTGCTCCAGAATCTCTTTCTTCCTCTCCCTCTGCCCCTCCCCCTACTCAGGTAGGCTCTCCCTCAAATAAATAAATAAATCCTAAAAAAAAAAAAGTGCTATACCCATAAATATAGAGATAAGTTTGGAGAAATAGCAGATAAAATATTCTTAAATGGCTGCTTCTAAAAACCAGGGCTGAAATGGGGACAGGTGACACAGGGTGCTGCTGCTTTTTATTATAAATGCTTTAACATTATTTGATTTTTTTTTAAATGTTGGAAGAGGTCAAAGTTAGAAATAAATCAATAAAACACTGTGGAGTCATCAAGTGATGTGTGGAAGAATGGCTAATAACGTGGAAAGACAGCCACGACGTGAAAATAAAGCGAGTGGGTTACATAACAGATCGGTATGTAGAGCAGGATCCAGTTTGGTATATGTACAAAACACATATGCATAAAAAAGACCATATTATAGTCAATGCATATGGCAAATTCCTAACTTTAGATGGAAGTGATGTTCAATTTTTTATTAATAGAATCGGTTTTTCCTCATTAACAATGTTGAATGAATATAAGACTTCAGGTTTGAAGGGATACCGTGTTGCCACAGGCCTTGGCCAAGCCCTTGCTTTAGCCATCTAATGAGAAGTTTTACCCATTCTAAGAGCAGTAAGGAGCCACTGAAGTATATTAAGCAGAGCTGATGCGAAAAAAAAAAATCGGTTGTAGGTAGATTTTTCTCCCCTGTATTGTGGAAATGGTTTGGAAAGGCAAGCTTTGAATCACAGAAATGAATTAGGAAGCAGGTGAGGCCATCAAGGCAAGAAAGGAGGGATAGGAACCTATCATAGGAGAGTAGCAGTCTGGTAGAGAGAAGGCGGCTGTCTCAGAAACAAGAGGGTG
Organism: Mustela nigripes; assembly: GCF_022355385.1. Lineage (NCBI taxonomy): Eukaryota > Metazoa > Chordata > Mammalia > Carnivora > Mustelidae > Mustela > Mustela nigripes. The sequence continues at coordinate 175,709,303 of NC_081560.1, read as the reverse complement.
CTGTTAAGCAGGATGGGTGGTGAGAGTGAGAAGTGTCCGAGGCTGTGAGCTCCTGGAATGCAAAGACCTTCTTGACCTCATAGATTGCTCCATCCCTGGCCCACCTAGCACAGTCTCTGGTCCATACTGCCATGAGTAAATGTTGTGATCTAAAGAAGAGGAGAGAATCAAAGATGAGGCTCAGAAGTCTGATGACGTTACCTGGGTGAGGGATGGGGTGTTCGCTGAACGGTGACACAAGGACCGGCGTGGGTAGAAGGAGACGAGCTTGGACTTGCATTGTTGAAATTCCTGATGCTCCTTCATCATGAACACCTACCATGATCTCAGCTCGAGATAGGTTTGCGGTCACCAGCATAAAGATGGTGCCTTGAGTCAGAGAAGAGTATTGGGTGAGAGGAGAAGATAGGACAGACCCTCTGAGCAGCTCCCAAATTAAAGGACAGTTGGCTAAGGGGGAGAATCAAAGGAAGTGACCTGAGAGGCAGAGGCGGGGATCTCTGGCATCACAAAAGAAGGGAGAGTCCGCAGTGAGAACAGTTGCCAACAGAGCATTGGGATCAGTCCTGAAAAACACCCATTACGTTTAAAACAAAGGGGTTGTTGGTGACATCGAGTGGGGGTTTCAGGATGCCCAGGGCAACTGGAGATTGGGAACCATTTTACTGTGTTAAGGAGACTGGTGGGATGATCTACGACCTTTCCTCCTTTTTAGTTTTCTCCCCTTTATTTTGAATGTGTCTCTGAACTTGTACCCACCGCTGCACTGTCACCTTATCAACGTTCCAATGGCGAGTTTGGCAGCAGGGAGGTTTTTCCACTTGGTCACACTGGTAATCTGTGCACTATCAGGAGGCTGACAGGGACTTGTTTGTGGTGGTTCTGAATGGGGCTGTTACAAAACCAGTCCTCCAAGTACTTGGCTTTCCCCGCTGCATGATTATACCCGTAGTTCCTGCATGTCCTTTCCATCTTTCCTGGAATAAAGACACATACACACGCACAAATCCAGAAAAAGGATAATCGACTTTGTGATATCAAAAATTACACTGCCAGGGGTGCCTGGGCGGCTCAGTCGGTTAAGCAGCTGCCTTCAACTCAGGTCATGATCCCAGGGTCCTGGGGTCGAGTCCCACATCGGGCTCTCTGCTCAGCGGAGAGCTTGCTTCTCCCTCTCCCTCTCCCTCTCCTTCTTCCTCTGCCTGCCACTCTGCCTACTTGTGCTCGCTCTCTCTATGTCAAATAAGTTAGTAAATAAATAAATAAATAAATATTTTAAAAATGAAAATTACACTGCCACCATAGTCTAGATTATTATTTTTTAAAATATTTTATTTATTTATTTGAGAGAGAGACAGAGAGAGAGCATGAGAGGGGAGAAGGTCAGAGGGACTAGCAGACTCCCCGTGGAGCTAGAGCCCAACGTGGGACCCGATCCCAGGACTCTGGGATCATGACCTGAGCCAGAGGCAGTTGCTTAACCAACTGAGCCACCCAGGTGCCCCCATAGTCTAGATTATTATTATTTTTTTAAGATTTTATTTATTAATTTGACAGAGAGAAATTACAAGTAGATGGAGAAGTAGGCAGAGAGAGAGAGATAGGGAAGCAGGCTCCCTGCTGAGCAGAGAGCCCGACGCGGGACTCGATCCCAGGACCCTGAAATCATGACCTGAGCCGAAGGCAGCGGCTTAACCCACTGAGCCACCCAGGCGCCCATAGTCTAGATTATTGATTGACATTTCCATTGTGTATTTTCTGAACTTTCTTGCCCAAGGATGTTCTCACGCCTGGCTATTTTCTGAATATAGCCTTTTCCTCTTCTTCGTTCATCCCTCAAGCCATTATTTCTCTTTCTATCTTAGCTCCATAATATTATTACTTTTCCTTTATAATCAACCAGCCCTGTTTCTTGATTCTCCTTGAACAACACAAAATCTCTCTCTATCATTTTTCTCATCTTTCATGATTTCCTCTTTGTAATAAGTCTTGGAAGCGGTGATTTGGAAAATTATATTGGAATATTAAGGGCATGTTGATTTTGTGGTAGAGTATACTGTATTCAAACGAAGTGCTTCTAATTATATACTACCTTTTTTATCATCAAAACATTCATTCAAAAAACACTTCACTGAGCACCTTCCTACTCGTGGGTCCCACAAATGGGCCATAAATACCCATAGCAAATACAAGCCCCAGCATTTGTGAATGACTGAGACCTCAAGCAGCCACTGACAGGAGGTTTGGGGGACAAGATGAGATGAGATTAGTCTTCACGCTTGGAAAATCCGGGAGATAAAGCCACGGTCGCATTCCACAGGGGGAGTGGTGGTCTCTGTTACAGCAGCCCAGACAAGGGCAGCTGAAGTGATGAATGGCAGGTCTTGAGTACCTTTTAGTGATGAACAGGAGTGGATAAAGCACCCCACACTCCACCTTGCCTCTCTGGTGATGAACACCTCTTGACTGGAATAGCGACCAACCAAAGGGAAAGGGGGGGTGGGTTTCCAGTTCCATTTAAACCTGGTGAAATTAGCCAGAGAAGCTGGGAATATAACACCATTTTTTGATGGTCTGAGGGGCCAGGGGTTAGCTCTGCAAAAATCGTCATCAGACAACTTGTAATTAATGTAGGGCTCTTTCAGAAGAAATCTTGCTTAGGCACCAGATATAGTAATGAAAACCTTTGGCTTAATGTCCTGAGGCTATAATTTAGGCCTGGTTCTGCCACTAATTTTGTGACTTTTAGCAAATTAATCCACTTCTCCAAATTAATGAAACCCAGTCTCAGTTTCCTCCACTACAGTTGAGAGAGCAGATTGCTCTCTAGATCATGCTTCTACAATTCTGTGTGTCTTTTAGCTCAGTTTCTTTCTTTCTTTCTTTTTTTTTTTTTCAGAGTGTTTCTTATTGGTGTTTCATGTTTCATTTTTCCAGGGCTTAGACATAATGGTATTTATCAACCTAATGAATCTGTTCTACAGTATTAAAATATGTCAGATGAGAAAATGTTTTGTGTACTCCTCACTTAATATTTACCTTTTTTGTGTATAAACAGCAGAATTCCCCCAGCTTAGATATGGGATCACAGAGGTCGACTAATGGGGAATCAGTCCCTTGTAAGGGTATTAACTACAATATGGTCATATTAACTCTAAAATCGGGCCAGATGCCCACAGCAACAGAACAGGCTGTCAGTAAGTGGTGGAAAGAGAGAGCAGAACACATTCATTCTTTAGTATTCTCAGGGTATAGTCAACACATAGGAACAAAACAAACCCACAGAGGTAGATTATTGATTTTGATCAATAAGGTGTTGGTACAGATCATTGGTAAGACCTATGTATTATATCAACTGCCAAATGATCATTTTATGGTTCAGAACTGCCAATTCCAGAATCACCTAGTGATGCGTTGCATTAACGGGCTTTGGCAGGACTAAGGGACCTCTTTGATGATTCCCTGTGTGGATAACACACCACAGTATCTGTGTGGTACATAAAATAAAGTGAGGGTCCAAGAGGCATCAAAGAAAAGGATGCATTTAAAGGTTTGAGGTGGTTATGGGGAGAATCGAAAATTGAAACATAAGGAAGTTGAATGGCCCGGAGTAAGAACTGCTCATTTTGACTCGTAGGAGAAAACTTTTGCATCCCATTGCCTTCCACGCATCCAGGATTCCCTCTATAGGCTTAAGATAGTCAAGTTTCCAGAGGGGGGATGGGTCTATTCGCAATCAGGAAAAGCAAGACCAGGCAATGGCCCCTAGTGGGGGCACAAGGAAACAGAGCTATTTTGCTTTTTTAAAAAAAAGAGTGGCTTTTAAAAGTTGCATTTCTCGCTCTCTCCCCTCTCTTTTCCTTCTCTGGATTATTCTCCAGAGGCAGCTCCTCAACCACAAAAAGCAGGGCTACAAACAGTGCCAGGGGTCAAACCCCACTGCTAAAGATCACCCATTCTTGCAACTCCTTTCTTCCTGAGCACATAGCTAAATGTTCAAGAGATAATAAGCATTTCCCTCTGTTTATCCCTAAAGGGGTCCATGGAGACATTTTTTCATCATTTCCTGGCTTGGTGAGAGAGGATGTTGTCAACCAACTGCCATTTTACTGGTGAGATTACAGTGTCAAGACCGAAGGGCAGCTGGTTTGCTTCACCGATAAAAGAATGAAAGCCCTTTCTTGTAAATAGCTTTGTCTGTGTTAGCAACCTCTTAAATCGTCTTGCTACCCTCACATTCCCCAACTGCAGCTTCAAAAGCTCTGCTCCATTCCTAGGCTATGTTACCCTGGTGACTAATCTTGATAATCAGCTCTTGGAGTTTTCCTTGGAGACAGTGTCTTAGCACCTGTGTATGATGGCTTTGAATGCGGTGGGACAGGTGACTGTGGCCCGTGGCAGGTGTGCCTGTGCCTGGTAATGGTGGTGATGGGGTAGGGTGGGGAGTTGAGGGGGAAATGCTCCCTTGCTACGATCTGAACAATGGTGTGCTACTGAATTTTGCCACCACTTCGCATGGCATGTGTGATGGTTAACTTAAACATGTGAAAGGGGATTTATTCCCAGCCAATGCTGAGGTGCTGGAGAGGCGGCCTCTTGGCTTTTTGGAAGTTCTGAATCTCACGTCCAAGTTCTGCTAGGAGTTGACACTGACCTACTTTGTCTTCTAAAAATGGTCATGTGACAAAGTTTGCAACAGTTTCTGGAAAAAGAGGTAGGGTGAGAGGAGAAAAGAGTATAGTGCCTAAATGAACCAAAAAAGGAGGAGTCAGAGGAGGAGGGAAAGAGAAGAGGAAAGGGAAGAGGAAGAGAGGAAGGGGGGGGGGGGTAGTGGAGAGAACAAGAAGGGGAAGGAGAGGCAGGAGGGGGAGGAAGGTAACCAGATGATGAAATGAGGCCAGTTTGCGGGGTGGGGGGTGGGGGTGGGGAGCATTTGCCGTTATATCTTCCCAAAGCTTCCAGAAACTTCCTACTGTGTAATGCTTAGGTCACTCACAAAAGGGTCTTTTAACTCCTCATGGGTTTCTTTCTGAGCTTAGGCAGAAATTAATCCAGATGGCAGCTTAGTAAGTGGGTGGGAAGAGCTAAACCAGCTCTCCCTTGCTCTAGGCTTTCTCAGAGCATGGTCCATGGGCCTTTCTTAGAGTCACCTAGGGCTCTAGTTATTTAAAAAAAAAAAAAAAGGACAGATTCCTGGACCTAAATCATATCTTCTGGGGTGGATTCTGGGGATTTGTAATCTTCTGGTGTTTTTACTTCTGTATTTAAGGAGGAAGAGCCCCAGATGCTTATTAGTGCCCATAAAAATTCACGAACCACTGCTTTAATCCATAGGACTCAGAGCTCTGTTTTTCTCTCTGTAAAAGATAGCACTTAACAGCTTTTAGCGTTTGAATCATCAGCCAAGACACGTGGGTGTTGCTTAGCTCTAAGCATCCTGAAGCATTAGAGAAATATGTGGGTACAAATACTGAAAGAGAAAACTGTGGCTACATCGTTATGACAGAGTCAGAGAGCATAAAAGATATTAGTTTAATAGGTCACTTAAAACAGTGGGAACCAGGAACCACATGAGCCAATGGCTTAAACACCTAAGTAAGCACATGTCCTGAGAAAGATGGTGCACCTGAAAACGGAGCTCCAAGAAGGAAGTGGCTTTGCTGAGGATCCCTTCACAGGCTGCCCTGCAGTGAATTTCCAGCACATGGCTCAGCACGCACAATGTGTGGGCTGCCAGGCCAGCTACTGTAATCTAAGGCAGAAACACATCACGATCTAGTGCCTAGCCAGTTGGCTGGCTTACCCCCATCCTACAAACCCATACTGCCATGTTTTCTCTGGTGGGCTCAATGGGCGTGAGCTTCCGGAAGCTACTCATGAATGACCCACAAAGCAGAGGGAAATCAGGATCATGGAGGGGGCCCAGACTGCCGACGGTGTGGTGAAAAATAAAACACGGAGTGCATGGAAAGCCTGGTGTCCTAGAATACTGAAGGCAACAGACAAAACAGCCATATAGAAGTCCCTATGCTTTCCATTTTTTGTCCCATAATGACACATCCATTAAACATCATTTTTCTCTGGTAGGAGTTGAACAAAGAAATTCCTGTATGTGCTTTAGTTTAAACCAAACTAAATCTATTAAAAATAGGATCTGAAAAACAATCTGAGGGTTTTGAAGGGGCGGGGGCTTGGGAGGTTGGGGAGAGTCTGATGGTGGGTATTACAGAGGGCACATATTGCATGGAGAACTGGGTATGGTGCATAAACAATGAATTCTGTTACACTGAAAAGAAATTAAATAAATAAGTAAATAAATAAATAAATAAATAAAATAGGATTATTAAATAAACAGGATCAAAGAAACAAACATTCTGAGAAGAAAACAGTCAATGGTAGCTTGCTTTTGGTCTCCAAAATTAAAGATTTTTTGGCAGTCAATAATTCCTTTTGAGAGGATTAAGTGAACATTTTGTGAAGTGATGAATAGAAAACAATTCTGGGGGCAGCTGCCTGGCTCAGCTGGTAGAACATGCAACTCTTGATCTTGGGGTTATGAGTTTGAGCCCCGCATTGGGGATAAAGATTACTTTAAAATAAAATATTTTTTAAAAAAAGAAAGGAAACAATTCTGGGTTTTTGTTTATGAAGGTTTATGTTGATAAATTAGTCCTCTGCTTTTCCTTCATCCTAGTAGGGTTTGATAAATACTGCTTACCTATTGACCCGACATCCTTTTGTTGTTTTTTTTCTAACAAAAAATCTAGGTAGGTGACTAGGGAGATGTGCCCAGCAGGGACAGAGGAAGAAAAAGCTGGTTAGGAAGAGGGAACAGCAATGTGCATACATCTAGAGGTAAAGAAGAACTTAGAGCCTTTCAGGAGCTAAGTGGAAACCAGTAACTGGAGTGTGGGAAGCTCAGAGACGGTGACCATGATGGTGGGGCTGCCATCGCGTGGGGCCTGGGTGATGGTGACAAGGCAGCTAGTTTCCATGTGGGTGATGGAATGCTGTCAGAAGTGCTGGGAGTGACCTGATCCACATGTTCAAAGATGTGAATTTGTTTCTCAAAATTTGCAATAAATAAAGGTAGAAGAAGAGGAAAATAAAATAGTCCATGTTTTGTTGTTATCCTGATTTTTTTGGTTGGTCAACTATTGTTGCTGACAATTAATTAATTAGACTTTATATTATTTTACTTTATTTATTTATGTTTAAAAATTTTTTTATTTTATTTGACTGAGAGAGAACGAGCACAAGTGGAGGGAAGCAGCAGAGGAAGAGGAAGAAGCAGGCTCCCCACTGAGCAGGGAGCCAGACAAGGATCTCGATTCCTGGAGTCGTGACCTGAACCGAAGGCAGACGCTTAACCGACTGAGATACCCAGGTGCCCCTAGACTTTGTATTATTTTAAAAAGTAATAAATACAGGTACCCCCCACTTTTCAAAACTTCACATTCCACCACTTTGCTTTTCTGAAGGTCCTACCTGAGTACCTGCTCTCACTAACCATAAGAAATCCAGAGGGGCTTTTTGCTTTTGGGGAAAAAAAGATGGAAAGAGAAAAGAGGGGTCAGCGTTTCTTTGGTGTTTGGTGGCAACCCCTTACAGAGGCAGCACGCCCGAGCAGTGAGGGTGTCGATGCCAACTTGCCCCCGTGGGGGCGACAATCATGGCATGAAGCCTCCAGAGCTCTGAACTGTGTCTGTGAGCAACTGTGCTTTATCTCCGTTTATTTTGTGCAGGATGTGTCTGTCCTGGGCATCAGAAAAGCCTAAGGAGCTTCTGGCTGGCTCAGTCACTTGAGCGTCCCACTCTCGATTTTGGCTCAGGTCACGATCTCAGGATCCTGAGATCGAGCCCCGCATTGGGCTCCACACTGGGCGTGGAGCCTGCTTAAGATTCACTCTCTCCCTCCCTGTCTGCCTCTCCCCAGCTCACCTTCTTTTTAAAAAAAGAAAAAGAAAAGCCCAAGAGAGGTTATCTTTTGATTCTGGAAACGCTAAAAAATTTTGCGTGTCAATGAACGGTAATTACCTCCAAGCTTTACAACATTGGCTGACGTAGGGTTTCATAGGAGCAGTCTACTCTTGGTTGGTAGGGGTGGGGGTGGGGGAGTGAAGGGGTGAGCAACCTGTGCTTAAAACAAGGACCACACTTTGGGGTGACTAAGCATCCATTGCCAGCCACCAGCCCGGGACCCCCAAGTCATGATAGACACTCGATGATTTCTTCTTGCTAATGCTGCTTACTCTACTTCTGTCTGGAAAGGAAAAGACCCAGATAAGGAATATGAATCCATGATGTCTGTAAAACATTATCAAAAGGAATACAAAAGGAGGCTAGGAACTCAGTGAATAGAAACCATAGAAAAACTTGTCATGGAATAGGTGTTGAACTTCTGAGTTGTTGACTACACACATGAAGCCACTGTTAATGATTTGTAATACTCCTTACGACATAAGCTTTTTATCTCTTTACTTGTTAAATTTTGCTGTGTTATCAGATTCCATTAAGATTACTGACTAGGGTTCCTGGGTGGTTCAGTCAGCAAAGCGTCTGCCTTCGATTCTGGGATCCTGGGCTCCCCTCTCAGTGGGGAGCCTGCTTCTCCCTCCCTCTCTGTCCTACCCGCCCCCCCGCCCCGCACTCATGCTTTCTCTCTCATTCTTGCTCTCGATCTCAAATAAATAAACAATATCTTTAAAAAAATAAAAATAAATTTTGAAAGTTTACTGACCATTCATCACTTATGTATTTTGAAAGAAAAATCCATTGTATTTCCAAATATCATCCCTTTCCTCCCTGATTTTTGCCATTTCTGTATTTATCGTTGCTTTGGTAATCAGTCCATTCATCAACTTTTCAGAAGCCCAGCTTCGAAATTGCACCCCCCATACTCTCCCAAATAAAATTGTTGACACTCAGAAACATAAAGAAACTTAGGTAAAAATTTTCCACGTACATGTGACCCTAATTCATCCAGTGTAAAAATGACCTTTGAGAGTAAAAATAAGAGGAAAAAAATCACTGTTGAGAGGGAATGGGATTTCGAGGTTGTACCACTTCCAAAGCATTAGATACGTCCCTTGGACATTCCCAGTGTCTTTTATTAATCCATTGGGTATTTCACTCAGAAACTTACTTAAACCTTTTTTGAGCACAATTATGCTTTCAACCTGTACCTCTTAATGGGGTGAGGAATTCCTTGATTTTATAGGTGTTTGGAAATATGTTTATCTTAAATTCACCTCCTTAAATTATACTTTCAAAATGTCCCTCGTGGTCTATGCTGTCTCCACCTTAGCTCAGTGACCCCCTCCTTCTGGGGCAACTTTGCAGGGGGAGGGACAACAGCACTCCTTTGTACTCCTAGGAGAGGGGTTGAAGAGGAGTACTCTGGGGAGAGGGACACCATCCAGACACAATCAAAAAGGAGCCTGTACAAACTGTAGCCTGGGTTCCTTAAGAGAAAGGGAATTAAAGCTTGATGGAAAGCCTAAAGACAGGAGGTGACCATAGTCACAGGCTGGGGAGTCAGGCAGCCTGGGGTGCAGTTCTTGTCCTTGCTAGCATGTTGTTTAACGTCTCTAAGCCTCATCCCTTCTGCAAAATAGGTTAAAAATTAGTCCTCATTTCCTGGGGTGCCTGAGTATAAAAAAATGAGAAGATGGGTGTATACTAGGTGCTCAGCACAGGGCTGCCATGTCAGAGGTCTAGAACGTTCATCTTGATCGGCTCCAGCTGGCTCTGACTTCACAGAGGGTCATCACCACGGCAAGCTTTCATCTCTAGGACTCTGGACACGGCAGCCCCCCAGGCCCTTCCCGTGCAGCTCTGACCCCTCTCCAATGCAGCTTGGAACATGGCATTGAAATCCCCTGATGGTGTCTTGAGTGTGCTACGGCTTGTACAGAGTTTCGGTTGCACACCCCTTCCCCAGGATGTGATGTTTCATTAGTATTTGTTTTCACCTGTGGGATTTTGAGCCCATGCTTTCAGAATACTCCATTACGACTTCGCAGGAGTCGAGGTGATCACTGGATCCCAGGGTTACTGAAGCATGGTTGCTTACACTGAAACTTTCTATTTCCATTCTGTCCACTCTTGGAACTCAGCAAGCCCTTCTACCATTTATCCTTATCCACTTGGCATTCCACTTCTGGAAAAACTTAGCATGATGTACGAACTTGGAGATTCCAATTCTGGGTCATTTGTAAAAATTTAGGACTAATTCGAGCACACATTCCTAAGAAGTCACTAATATTGGCAGTTTCTATTTAGAGAAGAATCATCCATCTATCCCTAATCTTTGAGTTCCCAGCTCTTCTGGTCTGGATTTATTTTATTTTAGGACTAAAGCCATGGGTCCAGGCTAATTTTCACGTTAGCTTTACATGGCTAGGTCCATCTGTATTTGAGATTTGACTTTTTGCACGATTAGCTTTTAGCTCCTGAGAACCATTCCTGAGACTCAGTACAGACCTCAGGTTGGAGACACCAAGTCTGACCCCCAAATACGCAGCCATATTGGCTCTTCTGCTAACTCTCCTTTGCTGGGCATTATGCCAACATGCATGCTTGGACTTCACTAGGGGACACAAATTGCAGTTCTATTTGTCTTAATGTCTTTATGCCCCCGAGAGTTCTTGTCGTGAATTAAGTAACATAGCTGAAATTGATATCTAACTTGATCAACTTCAAGTACTGGAAAGCCTGAAATCACCAAATTCCATGGGAATCATTCGCAAAGCTTTCCTTCTGTTGTTGTGTTTTGTCAGTCCTGAAATCTTAGCCAGGTGTGGGTTTCAATCCAATGAAAGCTATGTGCTTCCTGCATACAGCAGAGTAAGTAAGTCATGAGCTACCTTCCCTGCTAGCAGGTGGGCCTTTCCCCTGATGACAGGAACAAGTGCGGCCACTCTGGGTTTTTTGTTTTGTTTTGTTTTTATTTATTTGACAGACAGAGATCACAAGTAGGCAGAGAGGCAGGCAGAGAGAGAGAGAGAGAGAGAGGAGGAGGAAGCAGGCTCCCTGCTAAGCAGAAAGCCCGATTCGGGGCTCAATCCCAGGATGCTGGGATCATGACCTGAGTGGAAGGCAGAGGCTTTAGCCCACTGAGCCACCCAGGCACCCCCGCTCTGGGTTTTAAAGATTTTATTTACTTATTTATTTGAGAGAGAGAGAGAGAGAGAGAGCATAAGGGGGGTGGGGCAGAGGGAGAAGGAAAACTCAACCCCGGGCTCAATCTCATGACCCAGAGATCATGAGATCATGGCCTCAGCTTATTAAGAGTCAGAGCTTAACCCACAGAGCCACCCAGGCACCCTGCCATTCTTCAGTTTAAAAGCCGAGAGTGAATCCTGCATCCTTGATACTTTTTTGTTCTGACTCCAAATTCCAACAATATACATGAAAGCCAAGCCTCTCTTGCATTAAAATGCATGATGGACAGCAATCTCCCTCTCGCTTGTCTGGTGCACTTTTATTTACAAATCCCTGTCCCACTCCCTCTGCTTCCCAAATCCAGACCAGTATGGGCAGATATCCCAAGAGCCTTGACTCAGAAGAACCAGGTCTGGACCAGCTGGGAAAGTTCCTGAGGGCAGGCTCGGGTAGAAGAACCCACCTACTGTTTCTCTGTATCCTTCTATCCTCCTGAATGCCACCAATTCTTCCTTTGTGTGCTCTACTCAGCAACCTAATGTCCTTCCATCACAGGGGACCAGCAAGGTGCTAGGGGATTAGACAACTCCACACCTCTCACTCCTTCTCCATGTCAGCCTTTGAAACCCTCGAGTCTTCTGTGAGCTTTTCAAGGTTTCTTGTTATTTCATCCAATGAATCTGGGAGTGAGGAGTCCTAAGTTCAAGTTCTCATTTTGCTACTAACTGAGCTACCTCGGGCAAGTCCTTTGACTTTCCCCTCCCCCATCTTCAACCTCAGTCGGGAGATGAGAATGTTAGATCTGGCGGCATCCCACACTCCCTTTAGCTCTGGGACTCCACGGAGGAAGAATCTTGGAGTGTCTGCTCCGAATGAGACAGGGAACAGAAGTCCTAGAGCCCGCCCATCAGTAACTATGGTATGGTCCGCACCCGCAGGCATACCAACGAGAGTCAAGTTTATCAGTCTCAGGCTACGTGTTATGAAATGCCCGAGCAGCTAACTTTTGAGGCTCACAATTTTGACTGCAAAGCTTGAAAATAATACTGATTATAGTTTGTAAACAAATCTGTGAGCTTTGGGGAGGCCAAATATCAACAGTCTTTTGCAATTTGTTGGCACAGGGACAGACATCTGCAAATTGTAGATATTTACATAGATGAAATACAATACTCGAAGGGGATTAGATGGCATTTCAGTAAAAATGAAATGTCCAGTCACCATATTATAAATTTAATTCCAACCAGAATCTTTATTAAGCCTTTTGGGGCAGGAGGACATGGGGATATAAACATTTTAAAACTCGGCTGCTCTCCAGAAGCCCGCAGTCTAAAATGCAGCAATGTTCTTTCCAGTTGCTGAGAAGAGAATGTCCTATTTTAGTCACATTTAAGTAACTTTAATTGAACCGTTAACTCCTTGTTAGCTAGTTCTTGAGACACTGAGAAAAAGTCAAGGCATGTACAGGTATCTAGAAAAATGGCTACATTTTGGGGTGTGTATTCTCGGCCACACTTGACAATGAGTCAGGGTCGTCATTCGACCGTGGCCCTTAGGGTAAAGCTGTACACATGGGAAGCTCTCGAAAAATGATTGCTGATGGAATGACCTTGAAATTCCAATATACCCGAAAGTCAATTTTAATTAAAGGAAATGATTAGCACTTATACACTTCAAAATTGTATAAATTGGATTTCCCTTGCTTTTCTACCTAATCTCCATTTTACAAATAAAGAAACCGAGGCTCGCGGAGATTCATTTGCCCAAGATCACCTTGTCAGGGCATCAAGAATCCTCCACCTTTCATTTTAAACTCCATAGTTCTTTCCAAAGTCCTGATGGTGTAAACCATAGATAAGCACAGACATAAATATGGATAGAGATATTTCTCCCAATAACTGTATGTTTTTGGAGGTAAGGAAGTCCTTGAGAAAGAACAGCATTTTTGTTCCGTGATTTTTTTTTTCCCCTCTGCAGCCCCTCCCCTATCTTCCAGGCTTTCCTATATACCTTGTTTTGATTGCATGTGTTGAATTTTTTAAAAAATTTATTAATTTACTGGATAGAGGGAGACACAGCGAGAGAGGAAACACGAGCAAGGGGAGTAGAAGAGGGAGAAGCAGGTTCCCTGCTGAGCAGGGAGCCCAAGGTGGGGCTCGATCCCAGGACACTGGGATCATGACCTGAGCCAAAGGCAGACACTTAGCAACTGAGCCACCCAGGTGCCCTGCATATGTTGAATTTCTGAAATATTGTACCCAGATAAAACTTTCAGAAAAGCCAAAAAACACGATCTTGAGAATATATATTTTTAAAGATTTATGTATTTATTTATTTGAGACAAAGAGAGAGATTGAGTGGATGGGAGGGGCAGAGGGAGAGGAATGAATCCTCAAGCAGACTCCCTACTGAGCAGGGCGCTAGACAAAGGGGATCCATCTCAGGAACCTGAGATCACAACTTGAGCCAAAATCAAAAGTCCAACTCTTAACCGACTGAACCAACCAGACCCCCTGAGAATAATTTTTAAGAAGTCCTTCAATCTTTAAATATTCCTTTTGGGGCCGCCTGGGTTGCTCAGTGGGTTAAAGCCTCTGGCTTCAGCTCACGGGATCGAGCCAGGCTCTCTGCTCAGCAGGGAGCCTGCTTCCCCCTCTCTGCCTGCCTCTCTGCCTACTTGTGATCTCTGTCTGTCAAATAAATAAATAAAATCTTAATACATACATACATGCATACATACAGATAAATATTCCTTTTTGTGCCCAATGTGCATTGACCTGGCTTCAACCAGCCTGGCATCTGGCCTGTTTTTTTATTTCCCTCTACTGCTACCTACTGGTGGTAGGTCTGCAATGGCATCTTCCAGAACATAGACCACGTGATCCATCACGTTTCTAGGGTCAAATTCTCCATGAAGACCTAAATCAGTGATTCTCAACTCTGGTTGCATATTAGAATCAGACGGGATGTTTCCAAAAACGCTGATTGCCAAGCCCTTCCTCCCCATGAGGGATTCTGATTCAATGCGGTCTGGGAGGGGGCACATGCATTGGTATTTTTTGAAAAGCTCACCAGAGAATTCTAATATGCAGCCAGGATTGAGAACTACTGACCTTCTCTATCAAATGTACTAGTACAGAGATAATTAGGAAGGTTAATGTAACCATGAAAAATATGCATTCAATTTTGTCATATCTAGACTGGTTTTCTAATTTATGAACAATTTGCTTCAACTCTATGTGACTTTAATGAATTAAGAAAGATTGAAATTATTTTCTCTGCAAACTTTTAGGATTTTCCTCGTGACTAAACAGGAGTCCAGCCTAAAATGAGTCAGGCTTATTATTTCTCACATTTCATATTTATAACCTATGATATAAACAAATGCTAAAAATAAAATGAATTATGAAAAATGTATGATCCAGAGAGATAGGCTTGCATTTCAAATTCGTGTTCCTATAAAGTTAGTGTTCCTTTACCATGAGTCTGGGTTAGATTAAGAAATCAGAGGCTTTCTTACTGTTTTACGCAGACAGATTGAAAAGGTAATTTATCAGAGATTGAATTTCTGTTCGGTCCTGAAGAAAACCGAAATTTGCAGAAGGAGAAAATAATATATGATTTAAACACACACAGACTCACACACACACACCATACACACATCATGTATAGATCTCGTGTATTTTCACAAATTGCAAATGAGTGGGAATAAGGGTTTGATCTTCTTGGAAATGAATTTAACAAATGATTCACAGAACATATGTTAGAATAAGTAAATATTTATGCTATGTTCCCAGGAGATGTTCCGTAGGCCTGCAGGTTAAGAAATGTCTCCATACCATAGTCAACCCCAATCCCAACCCCAAAGGAAGACATGGCTTACTTATTCTATGAATGTCAGAATCTTTAATCCTTACCTGTACCTGCATGGCCTTGACCCTTTGACCTGCTACACTCCCTGGGATCAGGGAAACTGTAGCTGGGGCATTTTCTCCCTCACTGTGTGAACTTTCTGGGAAAAAAACCAAAACCTAAAACTGAACCAAAACCCAAGAATCCCACCCAGTATCTTCTTAGCTTAAAAAATTTTAAGAACACAAAGGGATTCATAGTCTTGTTAGGGGGTGTTTTCGCAGTCTAATGGGGGAGGATTGTCACTGTTATTAGTCTCCATGACAATTTGTACTGGAAAAAAAAAGTTACATAATATAATCCATTCCTCAGTAAAATGAATCTGAAATTTCCACTGAACTTAAAAGATTTCCAATAAATTCAACTCTTAACGAAAAAATAAGGAAATGGTGAAGAGAGGCAGAGTAAATTCAGTTGGTTTTAGTCTTATTGCCTGCTTTCAACCAGATTTAAGTTCTGAAAATATTGTGCAATTATTTATTTCCATGGCTGAAGGAATGAGTTGCAAAACTAGGGAGACGGGATCTTGAAATAATCTGAAAACAATCCCCCAGCCCGGTCTCATCCTTTTGTTATCTATAGGATTAGACTGTAGTTCTGTGACTTTCCTAATGTTATAATTTTGGATTGGGCAAGATTCTATTTCTGATCACTCAAAACAGATCTCGGGGAAGTAATGTGACTTTGTGAACTTCTGTTAAAATCATTTTGTACATGGAAGGAAATAATTTCAGTGCCCTTTGGTACCAAAAAGTAGACAGCCAGCTCTACATTCCTGAAATTATAGTGTGGATATATCAACCAAAATGCTATCACTAAGATGAATTGTTCCACCTGGTTCCATTTAAAACCAAATGGGATTACTCACAGAGATCCAATCTACTTGACTTAAACATCAATTTCTTTGGGAGGGAAGGTTTATTATCTGGAATCCAGATGTGGGTTTAAAATGGAGCTGGTGGGGAACCAGAGAGCTTGTCCCTCAGCTGGGGTCTTTACAGTATTGGAGCTCGGACTAAATCCAGATGTTTTGCTGTTTGCCAACACCCCACCGCCTTGGGAACCCTACCGTTGAGTTCATGGGTAACATTACCCTCTTTTTGGTTCTTCTGAGAAATGCCAACCTCTGCAAGTTTTTAACTAATTTCTTCCTTTTTTTTTTTTTTTTCTGGATGGTGCACTGTATCATGTAACGTTAAATTCAGAGCTCTGTGTATCCAAAAGAGGTTGCTAAGAAATGTCTGATCCCTTCCAGCTTCCTTGCAGAAATGCAGCAAAATTATGAAGTGAAAAATGCCTGAAGTCTTTACAAGGGTACACATGTGGGATTACTACTTCTCAGGACAAAAACAAGTTATTTAAGAGATTACATTTGTCAGGAAGGGAAAGATTAGGCTGACAGTAGAAACTACAATCCAGCAAGACCAAAGATTTTAGAAATAACAGAAGATCTGTGAAAGTGTTTTGATACTGTCAGCATGTTAAGTGTATTTAATATTTTCAAACAATTAAAATATATGTATTTCAATGAATTCTGGACCACTGAAAAGAAATTTAAAAAAAGAAAAATGTTAAAATAAAATGAAATAATAAAAAATAAAATCAAATATATGTATTTGATCAGTAGCATAGTTATACTTAACTATAGAGTAAAGACATTACCAATTTTTAAAATATGTATATGGTTAAGTAATAATCAGCATGCACAGTGCTTAGAAGAGTTTATTTTTAATTCAGAAGTCGGTCTTAGGAAAAAAATTTGTAGAAAATATACTGTCTCTGTCAACTTTGATAGAAAACACATCTATGATTACAAATTCTTTCCTCTTTTTAAAAAAGATTTATTTATTTATTTAAGAAAGAGAGTAAGAAGGAGAGAGATAGAGAACATGAGACAGGGTAGGGTCAGAGGGAGAAACAGACTCCCCCACTGAGCAGGGAGCCTGATGTGGGACTTGATCCTGGAGCTCCAGGAACATGACCTGAGCCAAAGGCAGTTGCTTAACTGACTGAGCCACCCAGGCACCCTATTATTATAATTTCTATGCTGGAGAAGATGATTTTACCAAAATACAAGCTCTATGAGAGCAGCAACTTGGGCTTTTTTCGTTCATTGCTGTAGCTTTGGTGCCTTGAATAGTACCGAGAAGGTAACAGGTGCTGGAAATTCCTTGTTGAACCAATGGCTTTTCTTAAACAGGTGTAAGTTAGTCAATGAGTAGCCAGGACTAGAAACTTGGGAGGATTTACTAAGGATTAAGAACATTTCATACTTGGATCTTGGTCTTACTTTCAGGTTGAGGTTGATCCTGCATTTGGGAATAAGGAAGGGATTTCAGCTTTGACTTTGATTTCTGTTTTCCAAATCTTCAGCCCATATGTTTACGGGGCGGTGTTCACCTTGACAATCTGTAATGCCACAGATGACAATAGAAAGAAGGGTGCTACTCCTTCTTCCCGTCTCTCTTCAGGGTTAGGTATTTACTACATATTTGTAGAGTTGCACTGGACTGTGGAACTCCTGTCTTAAGGGTTGCTTTCTATTTTTCTTGGCAAATGTTAACCTGGAAACAAATCGACATCAGGCCTCAACACATAGACATCTTGTTATTCAGGCCTGCCACAATGATTAAGTTTGGTTTTATTTCCAAACCTGAAACGAAAAGCAGTTAACATATGGAGAAATGCTGCACAACTCCTTTGCACTTGCCAGTCATTTTCAAAATAAGTGCTATCTGCAGAATTTTCCATGCAGTTTGGTGATAGATTTATGTTCTATTAAGATGCTCTGGTTAAGGGGTGCCTGGGTGGCTCAGTGGGCTAAAGCCTCTGCCTTTGGCTCAGGTCATGATATCAGGGTCCTGGGATGGAACACCCCATCAGGCTGTCTGCCTGGCGGGGAGCCTGCTTCCTCCTCTCTCTCTGCCTGCCTCTCTGCCTACTTGTGATCTCTCTCTTCCTCTCTGTCAAATAAATAAATAAATAAATAAAATCTTTAGGGGGGAAAAAAAACCAAA
The DNA here is from genome assembly GCF_022355385.1 of Mustela nigripes. Classification (NCBI taxonomy): domain Eukaryota; kingdom Metazoa; phylum Chordata; class Mammalia; order Carnivora; family Mustelidae; genus Mustela; species Mustela nigripes. The sequence continues at coordinate 175,691,208 of NC_081560.1, read as the reverse complement.
ACAAAAAAAACCCCACAAGGTACTCTGGTTAAGTATTTCAACAGGAGGCCCCCTACAGGGCCAGGTGGTTGACATCAATGGGCTAAATTTGCTCTATGTAACCCCCCACCCAACCAGGAAGACTCTTGTGAGACCCTGTGGCTGAATTTTTGCAGGACGGTGCCAGGGGGAGTTGGGCACCCAAGGAGAGGGTACAGAGAGTGCACTTCCTTACCTCCCTGCCACACCTTCTGTCCTTACATAGTCCTCAGAGTAGGTACAGTCGTCATCATTACACGCCAGCTTTCAACACCCTTTACTTCCTTTCCAGGTAGGAACCTTCACAATCTAGGGTCATGGGATATCCAGTTTTCCCATCTGAAAACACTTATGGTTTTGCTTGGTATTCATCTTGCTTTTTGATAATGGATGTCTTGAGAGAGTCCAAGCAAATGCAGTGTGTGATAGTAGAAGCTGTACCCGAAGGGCACTGAGTCTTCAAGGGATTTGCTCCTGCCATACACTCCGGCCACAAAGTCCCCTGTTGGCTGGGAGCTCCAACTTGAAGGCACAGTATTTTTTTTTTTTTTATATTTTATTTATTTATTTGACAGACAGAGATCACAAGTAGGCAGAGAGGCAGTCAGAGAGAGAGGGGGAAGTAGGCTCCCTGCTGAGCAGAGAGCCTGATGTGGGGCTCTATCCCAGGACCCTGGGATCATGACCTGAGCTGAAGGCAGAGGTTTTAACCCACTGAGCCACCCAGGCACCCCGAAGGCACAATATTTATGCCATGAAGTTGGGTGGCAGGTTAACGGAGTCTTTGCCCCCTTGGGGGAATAAAAGCAGGTAGGGATGCTTCCTACCTTAATGGTCATCTAAAGAGTGTTTGGTTTTTTTCCTGAACTAAAAAGGCGCATGATCGAAGGAGGCTTAATGTGAAGCCAGATCACTTCTTGACCCCCCAAACCATAAATTCACAGCCTCTGATTGTTCTATTTTGTACAAGGAGGTGAGAAAGTGACTTCTATCACGTCATTGCTATACGAGAGGTCTCGCTTTAAATTCTCGAATTGCTTGGAGCACATGGACCAAATACATGCTAGAACTGAACAAAGCCTCTAGCCTAGAAGTTTTCCGATACAGTAACACATAGAAAGAGTTGTCTTAGTTACACAGCACAAAGAGAATAGCGGAGAATTAAAAACCTGGGAGAAAGATAGAGGGGAAAAAAATGCCAATAGGTACATAAGAAATGCATCTAGGTAGTAATAATAATAAAACTTGGGACTCTTTGCTAAACCTAATGAAATTCAAAGAAATTTAGACAAAGATCTCAAAGACCTATCTTCCTCTGAAAAATCCCTGAGAGATACATTCTCTGTAAAAATGATTCCTGTGACTGCAGTCTATCAGATGGGATTAAAGGAATAATCCTGCTAATTCAGTGACCAGCCAACCTCTCATTATTGTCTTTCGATACAGATAATAGCCAATTTAACCAGCAAAAAAAAGTTTTTAGATAGTAACCTTAAAAAGGGGAAGAAAGGATAGTTTTCCAAAGGGAAAGTAGTTACTGGAAACCACCTTGATTTGATGTTGACATTAGGACTTAAAAACAAAACATGAAATCTACTGACATCAGCAAAACTGAAATGATTCGGGGAATACCCCGAAAAGGTCAAGTTAGAGGAGTTGGATTTGTCATTCCAGCAAAAGGTAAGGCAAGTTTTAGGAATTTGGAGGAGATATCTATAAGGTTTTGCATTTCTTAACATTTTGTGGGGAATATCAGCTCAGGTAGACTATCATCCCCGAGCGTCAGAGCCCCCGGCATATCCCTCTCGTAACCCATCTGTAATGTGCGCCCTTTTTCCCGGTCAGTCAAGAGCGTGGAGCCAGAATTCTCCTGCAACTTAATAACTATGTGACCCCAGGCAAATAATTTCACTTCTCTGCTCCTTCATTTTTGCATGAGTACAATGGAGGTGATCAAAGAGGTAGGTAACCGCTTAAGATTGGTGTGAAGATTCAATGAAAGTATGCTTCCAAAGGGCTGGGCACAATTCCCGCTGTATCCCAAACACAAAATAGACGGTATGTTTCACGGGGCGTCTGCGTTCCTCAATAATCAAAATCTTTTTAAAAATGGTAATTTTCATTATTGTTATGTACGCTGATATTTTCACTATCTTGCTTATTTCAAACTCATATTTCTCCCTTTGCTCAACCTGCTTTCTCCCTCATCTTCCCAAATATCACTCATCGTTTTAGGCCAAGTTTAAGCCTGGTCTGTTCCAACGGGCTTTAGACATTCCCTTGTAGGCACCTCTTGTTTCTCTGAAAAAATCCCACATTGCCTGTTGTTTGTACGGTAGATTTTAGCATTTTCTTATGTTACATCGGTTACTCCCCTCAGGACAGCCACATCTCTCTGAGTGGATTTAGAATGACAGGCCTGAGGGTAATCAAGGAGTCCTTGAAAGATTAGGTGATCATTTCTCCAACAAGGTAGTATTATTTCCATTTTACAGATGCAGTAACTAAGGCCCGAGAAGCAAAGTAGACGCTCTAGGCCCCAGGTCAAACTAAATGAAAGGTCGGTAGGACTGTTCCATGGGCTTGGGAGCCAGGCCAACCAGGGTTTGAATCTGTGACCTTGGGACGATGACTTAACCTCTGTGAGCTTTCGCCTCCTCTCCTACAAAATGAGGTTTTTCACGTGTGAAATGATAGCACTTACCTTGAAGGGTTGTTTGAAAGGTTAAATGGAATACTGTACATAAAGCCCCTGGGAAGGGTCTAGGTTGTTCAATAGATGCTCCAAAAAACAAAACAAAACAACAACCCCCCCCCCCCAAAAAAAAAAACCAGACCCTTTCCATTCCTTTCTGTAACTGTAAGAAAAGAAAGCACTTTAAGGCACCTTTTTAAGCTCCAAGCCTGTATTAAGTAGCACTGAGTAAATACTTGTTTATTGACTGAGGGCAAAGTGGAGGATATTTGCTAATGAAGAATGTGAGAATTCTATTATCCCAAGAGTGTCTGAGCAACATGCCTTTCTCCTGAGTCCAAGCGCTCTCAAAGACCCTCACACAATAGCAGTGACAAGACACAGCTTGCTTGCAAAGAATCCAGACTTATGTGCAATAACATGTTTATTGACAAATATCCTTAATAGATTTACGTGTCCCAGAGGACGTAGGTACAAAGTGATGTGGAAACACAGACAGGCAATGGGTTCTACCTGAGACAGAGGAAGGATGATACTTGGTTAGACCTTGTGGGGTCAAGTGTTTAAATGATAAAAAGCGAGTAAGTGCTCTATTAAAAGTGCTCACAGCTCTGGGGTTCGTTTTGCTTTTATTTTTTTCCATTAATTCCTGAATCCTAGAGAGTTCATCAGGCAGTTCTGGTATAGTTTTAATGATGCAGATTGTCTACATTCTCAAATTCAGCAAAAGGGGAGGGAAGGTTGCCGGAGGCAGAGGTGGCTACGGAAAAGCTCTGAAGCAGTGCGTGATGGGCACATGCCTCCAAGCCCCCGTCAGACCTGGCGAAGAGAAGCATCTTTCCTAAACCCATGATGACACTAGTATCAAGTCTATTTATACAGCTCAGTAAATAAATAGTGCATTAAAAATGTTCACAGCGCTGCCTAATAAATCCACAGCCCAGCTCAAGCTTGGCTTATGTAAGCTGAGAGAGTCCTGGCAGACTTCTCCACGGTCTCACCCACTTTGTTTGGAAGTGTGAGATATTAATTAAAGAAAAGCGGGATTATTGCATGCAGGCTGATTAGAGCTGGCAGCGGCTTGCTAGCCATCTGCAATTGGCGAAGAATGATTCCTCCCCGCATCTCTCCCTTGACTCCAAGCCTTACTCCTTCTCTGCTTTGCTCATTGCTAGAGCTTCTCCTCTCCTCACTGTGTCCTCATGATTTGGTCGTTGTTCAGGCGCTGTGAAGACATTTCTACTACAATGTTAAATTTTGTGATTTTCATGGTTTTTGTTTTGTTTTGTTATTGTGTTTTTTTGTGTGTTGTGTTTTGTTGTTACTGCTGTTGCTGTTAGGGGTTTTTTGTTTTTGTTTTTGTTTTGGGGGGTTTTTTTGGTGCTAAGATATGTTTATGAGAAAGCAGGATCCAATTAGCATATAAGGCAAAAAACATTTGATCAAGGAGTTACCTTTCTTTGGAGCACAAGAAATCCTACCAGTCCTAAATATGACTGAGCAAAGATAGCAGTTATGTTTTCGAAACAGCTCCTAGACGTCTTTAGAGTAGGGAATATGCCTTCTAGCTCCTCTTAGACAGGATCAATAGCTACTTAGCTATTTGTAATTTGAGAAATAGTTTGCTTTAGATGATTTATTAATATCTTTCCTCTTTCTTCTGCTCTAAGTTAAGACTCAGTGTTATTTACACCTTAGTATGAATGAGTCTTTAAGCAGGTTCTTTAGTCCTTGAGGTACTTTTATTTACTTTTCTAATTTTTAAAAATATTTTATTAATTTATTATATATAGAGAAAGAGAGTGTGAGTAGGGGAGATGCAGAGGGAGAGAGAGAATCTTAAACAGACTCCACCCTGAGTGCTGAGCCCAATATGCGGCTCCATCTCACCACCCCGAGATCACGAACTGAGCCAGAATTAGAAGTCAATGCTTAACTGACTGAGCCTCCCAGGTGATCCTAAGTACTTTTAAGATTTGATAGTTATAAGAATTATTACCTATAAGAGAGTTAAAGATTTTTGTTAATCAGGTAATCAATTGTTTCTTACATAGGGATGCCCTTACCATCTTCACATAAGGTAATGTTTTAGAAAAGGCTGCTCCATCTGTCCCTGGGGAAGACTGTACTGCCTTTAGTCTTCATCAGTTCTAAATGGAGCCTGTCCCCAAGGTTGGGGGAAATGCTTTGGTATCCAATATCCAATTTCCCTACCTGAGTTGAGAGTTTATAAGTGAATTTTTTAAATTTTTTAAAAGATTTTATTCATTTATTTGACAGACAGAGATCAAAAGTAGGCATAGAGAGAGGAGGAAGCAGTCTCCTTGCTGAGCAGAGACCCCGATGAGGGCCTCGATCCCAGGACCCTGGGATCATGACCTAAGCTGAAGGCAGAGGCTTTAACCCACTGAGCCACCCAGGTGCCCCATATTTTTGTATATTTTTGTTGAGATATAATCTACATATCATAAAATTCACCTTTTTAAAATGTACAATTTGGTGGTTTTTAGTGTATTCCCAGAGCCGTACACGCACCACCACCATCTAATTCCAAACATTTTTACCATCCCAAAAAGAAAGCCCATCAGTATCCACGAGCAGTCACGCTTCCCATTTCCCTCTCTCCCCTTAATCTACTTTCTGCCTGTACAATTGTGTGAATTCTGGGCATTTCATATTAAACAGGATCATATAACATGTGGCCTTTGTGACTAGCTTCTTTCACTCAGCCCAATGTTTAGAAGGTTCCTCCATCTGTAGTGTTTTTCAGTACCTCATTCCCAGTTCTGACTGCATCATATTTCTGCATATCAAATGGACATATCACATTTTACTTATCCCTACATCAGTTGATGGACACTTCCATTGTTGGGCTATTGTGAATAATGGTGCTATGAATATTTATGGACAACTTTTGTGTGACTATATACCTCAGTTCTATTTGCCAAGTTTTTACCCCTGAGCAATTTTCACACCCGTATCCTAAGTTATCACCTCCTTGAGGTCCCACCTTTTGTTCTTGTTAATATCACCAGTGTGTGGCACTGCGCCCTGCTCCCAAGAGGCACTCCAAAGGTACTGACTGGTGAGAGTTCAAAGAGCTCAAATTGTATAAGGACTAAGGTGTTCTCTACTACGGACTTTGAGAACTTCTCTGGTCCTGACAATTATATTGTGATTCACGCTGGAGGATTGACCAGAGGTAAAATTCCAGCACCTCCTCCACCTGTAAGAGAAGAAGTCACCTTTCCTATGAAGCTTTTCCCAAACCTACTACATAGGATTAGTCTTTAAATTGTTTGCTCATTTAAGGGGCACCTGGGTGGCTCAGTCAGTTAAGCATCTGCCTTTGGCTCAGGTCATGATCCCAGGGTTCTGGGATGGAGCCCCACATCAGGCTCCCTGCTCAGCGGGGAGTCTGCTTCCCCCTCTCCTTCTGCTCCTTCCCATGCTCGTGCTTTCTCTTTTGCTCAGTCTCTCTCAAATAAATAAATACAATTTTTAAAAAATTGTTTACTCACTTAAACACTTAATTTGTACTTTAACAAAGGATTTAGGATCACGGCCTTGCCTCGTAGCTCTCTATGTGTATGTTCGTATCACCCTCACTCAAGGAGAAGGTTTGCAAAGTCAAGGATCCTTTCATTACTCATCTCCTGTCCAGAGGACCAGCCCAGCAGCCTTTGTTAATGGAGCTGGGCGTTCATTACTGGTTAACGTGAACGTTACATGGATGCAGATGATCATCTAAAAGGAGACATGTAAAAAATGCTGAACAGTCATGAACAGGAGCCTCCAGAGAATTCTCCCGGGTCCTGAAACATACGGTGTGGACTTTTACGGTTCTCCTGGGCGAGCGGCCCGGATGATGAATGGATATTCTTGAAACCAGTGGTGGATGAGAAAACTGAGTCATTCCACACATTCCCTGTTTTCCCTGGGAAAGTGCGCTCCAGGCTCGCTGTCTACATCTCTGAGCCTTGGGGGTTATCCTCTTCCGGAGCTCGAGCCGCCTCCTCCTCCAGGAGGCTTTCAGCGCGGTGGAGAGCTCAGCTTGCGGCCTCCAGAGCGAATCCATCTGGTTTAACTTTTTGCTCGGTCATGTACTAACCACGAACGAGTTCTTTAAGTGCCCCATCCAAAACATGGGGGTGACTGGACCTCTGGCGTCACAAAGCTGCGGTAGGATTCCGTAGCATGGCCGAGCTGGACGGATGTCAGGACACCTGCCCTCCTTTCCACCATCATGGCTTGCGTCTCGGAACGCCTGCATCACCACACGGCTTGGTACTTCGTTGGTCTCTACTTGTTCTCACCGAGTACTTGTACTTGGCTTCTGATCATTTTCCTGGTGGTCTCACCCACGCGGACCACACTTGGAAACCGAGAAGCAAGCAAAGGACAGCACCACAGACATCACTGCCAAGAGAACTGAGCGGCCCACACCAGTGTCACGGAACCCTATACTAGAAGCAAGAGGGCGTTGGTCACAAGACCTCTCACACGCAGAGCCTATATTGACTCTTCGTTTGCGGAGGTTTAAAACAAGCCCAGCCCCCAGCACGAACACAAGCAATCCGGGATCCCTTGGTAGAGGAGGAGATACTCTTCAGGTCTCCGTACTCTTAGGAAATATGCAGGCTGTGGCGAAGGAATACCACTGCCGAGGTAGAGGAGTTGAGAAAGGGAAGAAAGGGCTGGCAAGTTTTAGAAAGATGATGATGAACACAATTTTAAAATTAAACTTATGAAATAGTGCTTCTTCAAATGACATCAGGTAAACCAGAAATCATGACGAGTCATTTTTCCCTGCGTCACCACATCATAAACTCTTGTGAAAGGGTTTTAGATCCTGTGTTTGTGTGTTTGTTTGTGTGTGTGTGTGTGTGTGTGTTTGTGTCTGTGTATCTCTACAGCTCCCAAGTCAATTTACTCAGAGAAATCTGCTAACTCTTGAGAAAACAGATTACCTTAAAAAGGCCCACAGTTTGGCTTTAAGAACCAATTGGATCTGGTCCCGTACCCCCCCAAAAATAGGTTATCAGAATCATTGATGTATTTGAAAACACCATCAAAAGGAATGCTTAGGGGCGCCTGGGTGGCTCAGTGGGTTAAGCCGCTGCCTTCGGCTCAGGTCATGATCTCAGGGTCCTGGGATCGAGTCCCGCATCGGGCTCTCTGCTCAGCAGAGAGCCTGCTTCCTCCTCTCTCTTTCTCTGCCTGCCTCTCTGCCTACTTGTGATGTCTCTCTGTCAAATAAATTAAAAAAAAATCTTAAAAAAAAAGAATGCTTAGAAATTATATAATAACCCCACATTTAGTGATTCCTTCTTTCAAATATATTGGTCAAGCACTCATCATGAATAACACGCTGTATTTACATGCTAGGATCATGATGGTGAATAAGGCAGACGTAAATTGTTTACCCCTCTTGGGGGTTTAACATTCTGGAGTGCCGCTGTCCACCACGACCTCCTGTGAGGATAGTCTCTATCTGTGCTGTCCAATACTGCAGCCTCTTGCCATACAGGGCTACTGACCACTCCAAATGTGGCTCGTGTTAACTGGAAAATGCAATTTGAATTTTATTTACTTTTCGTTAGTTCAAATTGTAAAAGTCACACGTGGCTACTAGCTACCTAATCGGGCAGCTCCAGAGTCCAGGACTGTGAGTGCAAGATTCCCATAAACCCTTAGTTTTCCAGAACCATCTAGCCAGAGTTGGTATTGACAATGCCTTCTGAGATCATTCCAGATCCTTGACCATAGACAAAGAATTCATTAACTCAGACCGTTTTAAAGAGTTTTTCCGATAAAACACATTTCTTGCATATCTGGAAATTCAGCTTCACTAAAGAACTCTGAGTTAATCCACACTCTGAATCTGAAAGGCCTCTCCTTTTGGGCCTGTTTATGATACTTTAAATTCTCCTTATCCTAAAAGAAACTCTCTTGGCATCAGCCCTGAAGAGAAGGGTTGGGGGTGGAGGGCCATTGTGGGCTTGGGCTTCTCAGCTTGGTAAAGAATTATTGTTACCTGGCGCCTGCATGGCTCAGTGGGTTAAGCGTCTGCGTTCAGCTCAGGTCATGATCCTGAGGTCTTGGGATCGAGTCCTGTATCAGGCTCCTTGCTCCCTGGGGAGCAAGCTTCTCCCTCTGCCCCTCTCCCGTCACTCATGTGTGCTCATTTTCTCTTGCACAAAAATAAAATCTTTAAAAAATAAGGAATTATTTCCCACCTGTCTTCTCTGTCTCTCCCTCTCTCAACACACACACGTACCTATACATGTCTGGCTCACTCTTCATAACCCCAGATGCCTTTCTGGAACCCACTCGAACATGTCAGCAGCTTCAAGGAAGGGTGGATGTGTTTGGCCCGGCGCATTCACTGCATATCTCACCAGCTGCTGTTTAGAATTGACTGAACCGTTTGTGTCCTCAGCAGAGAGACAAAATGGGAAGACAAGAGACTCCCTCTGGTGTGGGTTCTAGAGGCACGAGGCCATGAGGAGGAGCGAGCGCCCAGGGAGATGGTGAAGGCCTTGAGGTGAAGCTGTTGGCCTGGGAGCTGGAGGCGTGGCCCGGGCCTCAGGGAGCCCAGGTCAGCCTCTTTCCCGTCTGGGCTCTGGTTTCTTCCCCAGCCAGACTGCAGCGCTGCCCCAGAATAGCTTATAATCCGTTCTTGTTACTGCCTTTCCTCCACAAGTATGCCTAGAACAGGGCCTCCCTGTGGCGATAAGGGTCGGTCACTCTGCGGGCCCTAGCCCCACCTTTGCCCATGTTTATCCACCTGGAACCAAGTTAGAATGAACATCAAGACAGTTCTGGAAGCAAAGAGGTCACAGGTGGCATCTTGCCCTGAGGAGGAGTGTGGATGTGGCTGGGGGTGGGCAGTGTGAGGTGGTCTGGCCCATCCTCTCTGCTCTGAGAAAATGATGAGGCACACATCTGTTCAGCCCTGGCCTGGAGACCTGCCCCCCGCCTCAGCAGACCATGCTCCCGCTCTCAGCCCAGGGACAGAAGACGACTCTAAAAGCTGGGGGACGCATGCCTTGATCAACTTCCGGGCCAGTTCAGCTTTCCTTGGGGTCACTACCTTTGTTGGGAGGAAGAAAGGCCCCTCCCTGGGCAGAGACCTAGGTTGAATCGAGAGTGGCTGGCCCCTGGCTCGGGGAAGGGGAGGCACAGAAGAACGAAGCCTGAGGAGGAGGAATGGCCTGCAGGAATGGCTTTATGGGAAGCCAAGCACCAGGTTCCTGTCTCCACCCAATGCCAGCTGCATCTAATGGCCTGTGGCAGCAGGGTCAGGATCCCACGGCCTCTGGCAGGCCCTGGTTAGGACATCTCCCTACCCCTCACCCCCCAGCTCCCGGGACCAAGAGCAAGGAGCGACGCTGGGCTTCTCACCTCTGGAACAGGGTTCTCTTTGGAGGAGGAGGCAAGGGGTGGCCACCATTAGCCTTTTCCAGAATTATTGAGAACTGTGGGCCCTCGCCCGTCAAAACCACCCACATGCCCATTCCATGTCCTGCAGCCTCTCAGAAGCCACTTTGCCTCTTACCATGACCCCGGAGCTGATGCCCCTCAAGGGTCCCTTGTCCACCTAATCTAATCATCTGGTCGTGGCCTTTAAAATGCAGATTTCAGGGCCCACCCTGGACCTTAGGAATCAGATTGCGTTGTGGGTGGGGGGAATCTGGGAATCTGCCCTGAGGCTTCCTTTTGGAAGCAAAGCCTTCAAGTGGGAGGAGCCCCTAGAGCAGGACCCGGCTTAACATGCCCCCCACTGATTTGGCTACAATAGGAGGGCTGGCGGGGCCCAGGGCTGGCACAGCGCTCTCATGCTGGAGGGCAGAGAAGAGACTGGGAAGGATTTAGTTCATCCCTGGAAGGGCTTAGGGCCTGGTGGCTAAGCTCTGTCCATCTAATTTTAGCTTTTATTAGCATTGTGGTGTAGACTTCTGAGCCAAACAACGGGAGGACCTTTGGGCTTCAAAGGAGTGTATCTCCCCACAATGTTGGTTGCTGGACAGTTTTACTTAGATGGTTTTGCATTTCCTTTCCTGAAGTGGCTTGGTTTCTTTTAAAGATTAAACAAATATATATATTTATGTAAATTCTGTTTTTATATAAACATATTTATTTAAATGTATGTTTATATAAGTGTAAATAAGATATATGATCTATTTCAATAAGAAATATACATTTATATAAGTATATATTTATATACTTATATAAATATATAAAATTTACTTATTTTCCACACTTGTATTTTTTAAAATAAAAGTGACATGCTCATTGCAAAAAAAAAAAAAAAAAAATTCAAACATAATAGAAATGCCTCCCCCACATGGCCAACTGTGCTCCTGCTTCTCAGAGATGATTCTTACCGAACAAAACAGCATTGTCAAAGCAGCAGTTGCGTAACCAGCACTGAGCGTTCACTGAGTATCAGGCAGTGTCCTAGCTGCCGTCCACACTTCACCCATTTAAACCTCACGACAACCAGATGAGTTAGACATTTCTCTCTTATTAGGGTTGGGGAAATTTTGTATACACATATACATATATGTAAATACCAATAATTTATTTTTGTAAAAATAGGACGAAGTCATGCCTGCTGTTCTGCAACTTGCTTTTCCCTTTTTCTTTTTCTTTAAGATTTTATTTATTTATTTTAGAGAAAGAGAGAGAGCACAAGCAGGGGGAATGGCAGACGCAGAAGGAGAAGCAGGCTCCCTGCTGAACAAGGAGCCCGATGCGGGGCTCAATCCCAGGATCCTGAGATCATGACCTGAGCCAAAGGTAGACACTTAACCGACTGAGTCACCCAGGCACGCCGCAACTTGTTCCTGTCCTTTTACTATAGTGCAAACATCTTTCCGTGACTCACATGTAGAATATTTAACATCTTCAGAGGACCCAGGAAGTGGGATTCCCAGGAAGTCCACATAATTAAGCAATCCCTCAAGAATTTATTTTTTATTACAAAAAGTGCTGCAGTGAACATTACGGAACAATCTGGGTTGGGTGAGTATTTCCATTGGACAGATTTCTGGAAGTAGAAATAGTAAGTGAATCCACACACATCAGATCATTACGTTGTATACCTTGACCCGATACAATGCCATGTGTCAATGACATTTCAATAAAACTAGGGAGAAAGCAGAGTCTTCAATCCAGCTTAAAAAAAGAAACAGGAGGTAAGGATTTTTAGACAATCTGGATAACATATCTGTATTTGGATGTGTCTTCTGTCTGCTGAAGGTCTTTTCAAACCTCAGTCCAAAAACAAAGTGAAGATCAGGACATCTGTTTCTCAGATTCTTAGATTTCTTAGATTCTTGTTCTGCCACTACACAGCTATGAAACTGGGAACCACAGAGGAGACAGCTTTACTATTGTTCCTTTCTGACAGGCTGTGTTCTGTTAGTTTCAGGCCTACAACAGAGTGACTCAACAATCTTGTACATTACGCTCTGCTCACCACAGTTAAGTGTGGTCACCAAACTGTATTATTGTGGTATCAATGATTTGATTCCCCAGGCTGCGCTTTCCATTCCGGAGACTGCCTTATTTGATAACTGGAAGTTTGTACCTTTTATTCTCCTTTGCCTACTTCTCTGTCCCCTCCTTCTGTCTGGCCACCACCATTTTGTTCTCTGTATTTATGAGCCTGTTTCTGTTTTGTTTGTATTAAACGTTTGGGGCCTTGATGTCTTCTGGCACAAAATGACAACGTGGTAAGATATATTTCCTGAAGCCTCCTTATGCTCTAACATTTCCAGATTTGATTAGTCCTTTCACGCTCTGCCTCTGTTTTCCTGTTTATGAAAAAGGACTTGATGTTTTTGGCCTGTAGGATCAATTACTGTATCAATTAGTTAAGACTTTTCCAAACTCAGAAGTGTTAAGTCATTGCCTTAATTCCTTGTAGAGAAAGCAGATCTTTACTGTATATGACCTGAAATTGCTTTGACTTCTGGAATAGTTACTGGGTCTTTAAGAAAACAAGATAATTATTGAGTCCAAGAGGCGACTCTGCCTGGCATTTTGGACCAAGGGCATGACAAGGAGCAGGAGGTGTTTGGGAGGACTGATATGATATTACATCTCTCTGGAACCTTGCCTTCTTGGAATGAGCATTTCCAACCGTATGTTCCCAACCGAGAAGGGATTACGTGGGGGTACCGCCTCAGAGAGCACACCATGTTCATCTTAGATGAGGGACTTACCCAGTCTCGGTGGTGTGTGGGACAAAGTCTGAGATATTAAGGCCTTCCATTTCCTCTGTGTTCCACAGTCATTACCACCCTTGGCCCTCTCAACATCCCGGATGCAAATAGCCAGAGAGGGGAGTTATCCCCGCGGTTGAGATGTAGATGCCGAAAATCAGAGAGCTGGGTTAACTTGCCTCGTCTCACACAGCGGTGAGGGGCAGAGCCCCTGCAGAGTCCAGGGACCCTTTCGGCTCCTCTGCGGGTCTTGGCCTGTTACTCTCCACTTCCTTTGCACTGACCCTTTCTAATGGCCGGGCTCCTCTTCAGTGTCTTCCCGGGTCCAGACTTATCCAGTGGATAAGGTATGCCATGCTCACTTTTTAAGGAGCACGTGCAGGAGTCAGCATGAAATTTCTCCGAATTTGGGATCCGGCCGATGGTGAGTTTTATTTTCTAAAACACAAGAAAGAAGGAAACTCAATGACTAAAGATTATCCTTATGATTGTTTGTCCTCAGTCTGTCCTCAGTAACACCCTCTGATGCTGGTTTTGAAGAAAACCCTACCATGAACCACAAAATCTGGCCAGAGGAGCCACGATGACTTACGTATTCAGGTGGAGGATGGATTTTACTCTCTGGCGGCCGCCAGCCTGAGCCTTTAGGGTAGACCCGATGGGCCCAGTTGTACCACTGGGTAAAAGCCTCTTGAAACTAGAAAATCCAGATGAAACCATAAAAAACCAGCACAAACAAGGCTGGACAAGCCCCGGACAAGATCAGGGGGAAATTAAAGTTTGATGTGTCTCCCCTATAATCTAGCATCTCCTCCTTTCTTTATTTTATACACACCCCTTCCCTCCAACCCTTTAAATCTCACATGGCCTCCTCTCCATGTCCCTACCCTGTCCTCAACCCAACCTCCTCGTCTCTCAACTGTAGCCCAACAGGAGGGAAAGTGAATAGGATCAGTCCAAAAGCTCTAAAACAGTTAGGGCCCTTGGCTGCCTCTCCTTTGGTTCCACACATCCCCCTCCTTCCAACATTCTTTTCCCTTCCAAGGACCAGCTATTTGAATTTTTAAAGAGAACTGGGCATCCACTTTACCATAAACAATAGTCAGGAATGGGAGGGGGGATGGGAAAGTAGAAGTCTTTGATCTCCCAGATAAGCATGTTGGCGAATGTCCCATATTTCTCCATAACATCTAATTGTTATCCAGTAGAGAGGGACAGGCAAAGTCAGCACAGGAGAAATGCTGTTGTCGCCTCCCACACAAGATGCTTCACAGTCTAGAAAGGAAGTCTTGGAACTCTGTAGTCAGGAGTGCCCAAGTGAACTTGCTGCATTTGCTCCCCAGAAAACCCTTCTCCACACCCCTGCCCGTTTTTTGGCTTCAGAGCTGATGCCTAGCTCTTTGGGTCAGAGTACTGTTTGGTAACATTCACAAGATTATATTGAACACTTGGCTGCAGAGTAGGTTTCTGGCCAAGGAAATATATTATAGTCCCCTGATTGTTGGACTGAGCACCTCACATCTACTTCTTTTCCAAACTCCTTTCCAGTCTTCAAAACCCAAGCCAGACACCCCCTTCTCTGAGACGCCTTTCTGGTCTTCCTCAGATAGATTCACTCCTTTTCCCTCTCTGTTCCCATGGCCCTCTGTTCACATCTTAAAGCACACACTGTACTGTAACTAGCACATGACATGCCTATTTGATCCATAATATGTGAGCTCCTTAAGCTTTGGCTGAGGCCATTTATGTAGCTCTAGGACTTAGCCCGGGATCCAGCATAAAGGAAGTAGTCAGTCAATGGTGAATGAGTGACTGAAGGGAGGAATGAGTCCTTGCCCTGCCACTAACTAGTTATGTCCCTTAGATAATTCCCTCACCCTTGCTGGATTTCCCCATTTAGAGAGTATGGATATGTTTTTTGTTTAACCAAAGAGGTTATTGTGTAATGCAGAAGAGATAAGAATTGTAAACCCTGGAAGAAATTGGAGAGGTCATCTAGCACAGTGGTTTTCAGGAATTTTAAGCCAAGGAAACGTTTCTTCCGGGAGAGCTAACAGAGCTCGTGTAGGAGCAGATAAATGACAAATGTAGATCATTCTTGTTAAAGTCTTATATGCATACTGTCCCCTTCTTCACCTCTTCCTCAAGTTCTTGTCTCTTACGGGCCCAAGGATCACAAGTTGAAAACCAGCTATCTCACTGTAGAGAGACAAAGGTGAAGCCCAGAGAAGAAAATGATTTTCCCAAGGTTATGTGGCATGTTAGAAATAAACATAGGCCGGGGAAGGAATTTGCCCCGCCGAACCAGCACCCACAGGCAGAGCCATGGGGAGCCTTTTGAAAACATACATAGTTAATACACACTCTTCCAATAACTCTGTGAGGAAGATATGGCGAGGCCAATTTCTGAGTTAAGGAGCCTGAAGAGTTAAAAAGGGGACCCTGGCCAACATGCCCCAGCCAATAGTTGGAGAAGGAAAAGCAGTAAACGCAACAGAGTGTCTAGTGTGGGCCAGTCCCATTTGTAAGCATGTGATACCAATTATGACAGTTAATTCTCCAACAATGAGTATGAGCCTTACCCCCAATTTTGCAGAAGAGAAAGTTGAGGCACAAATTGGCTAAAGGAAATGGAACACACACCCTGAGCCAATGGGATTCCCTTGCAAGCTCCTTCCACCACCTCATGCTGTGTCTGAGGTCTCCACAGTCTCCTACCCCTGGCCCTCTCCAAACACTCCTTTATATGAAACAATTTTGAAAAGCTTCTAAAATAACATTCTGTTATTTGCAAGTATTTGTATGCACTGTTTAGGCTCCACCCAAGACCTTGGTCTTATTCCTGGCCAGGGCCAGGCAGCAGGACTCACCTCCTTCTGGACAGACCGGCTGAGAAACAAGGAGGCCTCGTCCAGACCATGGGGCTTCAGGTCGTTCACGGCCAAAAGATGATCTCCGTGAAAAAATAAGCATCCCAGGCGCGGGGGGCCTTGCCACTGAGCCACACTGCAATGAGACACGGCATTCAACTCAAGTGTGAGACTGTGCCCGCAGGACACAGACTAGGGTTCCCTGATGACCATCACCAGCTTCTTAAGCTATTGTGCACCACATCTGACGCAGACAAACTCCATTTTCTTTCGGAATATTCTCTCATCTGTCACTACTGTTGGACCCGACCCTTCTTCCAAAACCAACTCTAATCATAACGTCTCTACATAGTCCTCCTACATTCCCCTTCCTTTAATGACTCTCCCTGCCCCCGGACTTCTATTGCACGGTGGGAACACCCATTCCTGGTATATTTAAATCACATGCATTTTATATTTGCTTGTTTATGTGACTGTCTTTTTCACCAGGCTATGAGACCCCAGAAGGATAGCACTACCTTCAAAAAATATTTTTTTACAGCCACTTAACTCCAAATAAACAGAAGATGTTTAATAGGTATTTACTGAGGGTGCCTGGGTGGCTCAGTGGGTTAAGCCGCTGCCTTCAGCTCAGGTCATGATCTCAGGGTCCTGGGATCGAGGCCCGCATCGGGCTCTCTGCTCAGCAGGGAGCCTGCTTCCCTCTCTCTCTGCCTGCCTCTCCATCTACTTGTGATTTCTGTCTGTCAAATAAATAAATAAAATCTTTAAAAAAAAATAGGTATTTACTGAAAGGGAGCACGTGATGATTACATAATGACTATCTAATGAACAATACATGAATGGAGGAATGAACAAGCCCAGGCACAGAGAAGTCAACGGTTTTAGTCAAGTATTTACGGAACCTCTGAGATTGTTAGGAAATTTGAAAAGTGGAAGATTGCGTTTCCTGCCCTCTTACAGAACTTGTCACCCCTTTACATTAAAGGGGTTTCTTCCCTTGTAAAAATGTAATCCTCCACCCAAACAAATTGCAAAGGTTTTAAATCAAAGGTCTAGAATCAAATAAACAGTGCTGATTTTAAGAAAATTCTCTCTTTTGCTTCTGTCCCTGACCAAGAGGTGTCTGGAAGTCTTTGACCTTGGTCCTACCTTTTCTTTTAGATCTTAGATTCTTGTTGACTTTACACACTTCATTCATTTATCCCATAGTCATTGCTCAGTGATTAATGACTTAAGAGTCATTGCTCAGAATGATTTCCCTGGACCATACCTATTCATTTCTGCTTTTCTTTACCTTCCAAGTATCAGAAACTTGCTGCTTACTGGACTTTTGGGTCCTCCTATCTGCAACCCACAGCAACACCCTTCTTTCTGCCTCTAACCAAAGACCTTTGGTGATAACAGCAACACTACCATCCAAGCTCTCTGTTTTGCCACATACATGGTTTCAAGATACAATTGTTGTCTCCCGATCTTCCCACCCCATTTATAATCAAGAACCCTCAGATCTCACACCTACCATATCTGACCTGCGGCTTCTGTGAGAGTGAGATAATTGATGATGTCGGAAGGAGAAAGGAACACATTTAGTTTCTCCACTTGGCCTTCATCAGGGATGTTACTATGAGATAAAATGTTTGTAAAAGTCACATCAGGCCATAGTCTCTGGTTCTGAACTGACTTCCTGAGTAGACTTTGCCCTCTTACATCTAAGATGGTATTTTCCAGTTAAAGATTGTCCCCCAAATTTGCAGAATATGAATTTAAGTTACTCATTAATGCCCTCCCTACCCCTCTTGGAATGTGGTGTGCATGGCAAACAGTAGAGTAAAAAATGGACTAAGTTGATAATGTATTACATCTATCTGCTCATTTCTCCATTGGAAATGATTCATAGAAAAGACAATGGAAAGAGTGAAAATGGAGAACAATCTCATCAAATACTCTTGGCATCACTTAAAGCCTATCACTTCCCCCTCTTATTCTATAACCAAACATCATGCAACCTTTGTGCTCATAATTTTAACTGTAGACATTGGGGGACATGCTACCTAGGTTCAGCGTGATCCAAAGCTCCAGGGCCTGAAATACTAGTCAAGGGAGAATTTTTAGAAATATTTGAAAATGCTACCCATAGCCCAGGGGACCACTTTACTTCTAGCTCTGTTACTCACTGTCCTTGGCCACCACATCAGTGAAAAGGGGAAGCTGGTCAAAATGTTGGCTGACTTGAAGATTTTTAGGAATTACTTTAAAATTCGAATTCTGAGTTAAAAAAGGAAAGCTGCCTTGCTCTAAGGGCCCATAAAGTTTTAGAAATTAGAACTTTACTTGATTAGAATAGATAATTGCACAACAGTAAGCGAGGCCAACCCCTTTATGTCATTCACGGTCTGTGCTTCCATATTGGCAGGTGGAAGACAAGAGTCACTTTGTGAGTCTTGTTCTTGTAAGTGAAGTCCCCCGTTCTGGATCTCAGGAAGGGCCTGGGATTCCTTGTTGCTATCAGCAGTCTTGTCGGACGTCTCTCTGAAGACACTACAGTATGAGAAATTAATACAATACCCTTTTTCAGCAGGTAAAAGTTTACAACTTTCAATGGTCTGTGAATCAGATTTCAGTAGCTAGGAGGCTTGTGAAAACTAACAAGGTCTTCAAGTATGCCTAGCCTTCAGAATCACAGAATCAAAACTTGACAGACTTTTCTTCTGAAAATGGAAATGGCGTCAAAATAATCCTTGACATTGGGAGGACTTAAAGCGCAGAAGGGAGAATGCAAGCATACATTCAGAATAGAAAATAAGTTCCCCAGGAGATAGAATATGGTCTGAGGTGATCACTCCATGGTTTTCAGGAGGCAGAGAAATCATTCTCATGTCTTCTTGTTTTGAGACTATGGAATAATGGAGTGACTTGGTCTATGGCAATGCTTTTGAATTAATATGTCAACAGTAATGGTTCTAAAAGAGTGCATTGGTTAAAAATCAGTTTTAAGAACATGGCAATTTTACATACCAGGATTTCATTGACATGTAGTGATTCTCAGTTGTCTCGGAGAAGTGGTTTAGACTGTCAGCCTCGGCAGATTCACCAGAGTCATTGGAAGCAATAAAAGTATTCAACTGCAGACAAGAAGAATGGACGTAAACACAAGTCTACCAATAGCCAGGGACCTCTTAAACCTTCCACGATGGCCCTGGGCCCTGAAATGGTAAGTATATCCCCTATGGGATGAACAGTGGCGTTCATTCTAGGAGACTGAACTCGGAAAGCCTCTCCAGCTTCAAGTCTGTTTCCTCCTCCTGGATTCCCCCACACTCCCAATACAGCGTTTTATTGGACTGCATTGCTTGACTGCATTTATTTTTCTGTTTCATCACTAGGCACTTAATGAGATGAACTCTTTTTCTCAGCCGGTGCAACTGGAGGACCCTGTCACCTGGCTGGGCCAGACTCCCACACAACACAGGGCTGCAGGGAGCTGCAGAAGTCCTAGAAATACGTCCTCCCCAACCCCAAGAGGCTCTCCACGAACCAACCCCTCATGACTAAGTCATTGGGGGGAATGGTTGATCCAGAACCCTGAGGGCTTTTAGCTGCCTGCCTAACAGATTCATCATGAACCCATACCTGGAAAAATCAGTTTTTCTGCTGTTCCCCCATAAATGGTGGACTTCCAGGGCCGGCTTTCAGGCCCCTGGCTTCACCTGGACGGCACCTTTGCCCTCTGGCCTGACGAAGCTGTGTTCAGGCTTTGTGAGGTCCCACAGCCCCCTCTGACCTCCTCGCCTTTGCCCATGTATCTCCTCCTTCTCTGAACTTCTACTGCACAGTTTTGTACTTAATTTGCAGGGGCGGGTAGGGGGATCTTTTTACTAATGGCCTTTTAGCTTAGTTTTACCAGCCTTACTAGCTCAGTTTTACGTGGTCTTCTGTCTGGAAATCACCTCCCCTGCCTTCCTTCCCTCGTGTACTCCATGCATTTTCTGAGCATCGCTCATCAGCACGGAGCCCTTTCTGTCTGGTCTCCTGGGCGCTCCTATTCAAGAGTCAATACTGTGACACATCACCTGTGCCCCATTCATTGCTCTGTTCCACAGAAGCCCGCCTAGTCCCCCAGGAACAGCAGACAGACAGGGCCCAGCAAATATCTGTACAAGGAATGAAGGGTTAATGGAAGGAGGGGGGTTACCTCTGAAAGAATGCTTCGAGGACTAACATAATAACTCTCTTCTTCTGTATCTTCTGTAGTCTCTGACAAGAAATCATGTAGTAAATGGGCTTGTCTAAGTCCTGGAGAATTTTTTTCCATTAAATGCTGGATAAAGAGATGAAGACAGAATTAATTATTTTCTTTCTTTCTCCCTTTCTCCATCTTTCTTTCCTTCCTTCATTCCTTCCTTTCTCTCTCTTTCTCTCTTTCTTTCTCTTCTTTTTGCAGGAGACAGAATTAAGCCATATGCTCTTTGGACAAGCCATCCTAGATTAATTGGGTTGAGAAGATCAGAGGATCTTCCAAGGTTACAAGAAGAAGCCCACACAACTCGAACTTGCCTCTTGCATCTGGATCACCTTGGTGATATAAAAATATAAACCCATCTTTCCGGCTTTCTCTACAATTGGGATCTGTAACTCAGAACAAGTGGTTCACTCTGGCAGGGCTGGGGGAGTTTGGGGGAGTGGTGTTCTAAGGCACTTAGCTCTGCTATGGAGGCCCCCACCGCACCTACTAGTTTTCACCCAGTGCCATCTGAGAAGGTAATTAGACCATGGTCAAGGCACCACACCTTCCCCTCTTCCTGCTCAATATTCCTCTTTTGTGTTCTGCTCACATACTTCTATTGTTTCCATAGAAATGGAATTTGCTCATGTTGATCATGTGATAGCATGAATTATAGTCTTCAAGGTAATGTAGGTTCAACCAGTTACCACCTTCCCTCCCCAGCAGATACAGGATAGTCTACTAAAGTAGCTGCTGTGCATGGCAGGAGAATTGTTCTAAGTACAACTTAATTCTTCTAAGAACAATGCCTGGGAGCAGGGGGTTTTGAAAAGGTCTTGAATGTGTTCTAAGAAGTCCTTGAAGGGAAGGGATTCTAAAAACATAATCCTTTCAACTGTGTCCATTTCTCTGGTGCCAAGATCATGAAGCCAGACCATGCTGAGCTGGGGGTGAAGAAGGGTTCCCACTTAGTTTGGGCAACAACAAGCCCCAACAAGGCAGACAGTACTTGTAACTGGAGCTGACTGAAAATCCACGGAGTTGGAACACAGTGTGTGAAAAGGCAAGACAACCCCCAACGTTATCTTTAGGGAGAGGGGTATCGTGCGTGAAAAACAAGAGGTATTTACTGAAAAGAGTTATCTTTTGCAACCCATTTCCTGCAGATACCAAATGAGGTGTTTGGCCTGGTGAATTTGATCCACTATAGAAAGCTTTTAAAATAGTTGGAGAGCTCCCAGCTAAATAGAACAGGAGCTTATGCTGAATTCACACATGCTGTGTACCCAGGGAGAAGGGAAAGTCAATGGTTACATCTCTGAAGGACAAATGGTATCCATGGCAGAAAAAAAAGCAAGCAAACAAACAATTACTCAGCCCACTTATCCAGACTTGGGAAGATTGCAAATCTGAGCAAAGCAGAGAGTATAATCACAAATCACTTTCAAGGGCCAGGTGTATTTTTTCTCCTCAAATGGATTTCACTAGAAAGAAAGATGAAGTCACAGGCACACACACACACACACACACACGCACACACAGGGAAGCAAGACTGATCTGAGTAAGTGAAGGAAATTAACAAGAACCTCGGTGTTCCTTCCCCCAGAAGTACAGATGATAGGGCAGAAAACCAAGTGGTGTTTCAGGAATCTTTTCACAGAGGTACTCTGTGCCCTCTGTGTGAAAGGGAGGAAAAGGCTGGCAGCCAGACTTTTGGTTAGCTGGAGGGCTCCCCAGCTCCCATATGTGGATGCAGGGCGAGGGGCACCCAGAATGAATGAGTACCTTTCGAGGTAGGCAGAGCAAGCGGTAAGGCTCATTGTGGTACCAGAAACAGACTGAACATAAGACCATCACCAGTGATAAGAGTCATTCTTATGGTGGGTTAGGCTTAGAGCAAAGTGTCAGATACATTGGTAAGACTTCGGAAGCATCAGCGGATCCCCAGGCAAGGCGTCCTGAGAGAGAGAGAGATGGGAGTCTCATTACCATGTCTGGAAGACTGTTTCTTGGTGTGGTGGGGCCAACAGCCTCTGATGTGCTAGGAGAACCAAGGAGAGGGCTGGGGTCTGAAGAGGGCCTTTTACCGCCCAGTGAGAATTTCTCCTGCTTATGGAAAAGGAATATTGCAGTCAAGATTGATCTCTTCCCTGGAATTAAACAACAGCCTTGTGGCTGGGCTTCCTACCTCCCGTCTTTTACCACGAACATGTTTACCCCAGCCCGCCTTCTCTCACTAAGACACGACGCAATCCTGCCTCTCTGCAGTTTCCAAACCTTTGAGGGCTCCCAGCCTGGTCTTCAGATGCCCTGAGTTTCCCTAGACCTGCCTTTCCAAACCGACACCCACCCCTTGGCTCTAATCATGTGATTCTACTCAGAGACGCGTCTCAATTTTCTTCCTCCTTGGCCTCTGCTTTCTTTGTCAGCATCAAAGAACTTAGAAAACACGTCAAAACAATGCCTAGAGACTGAGTTTCATTTATAAAGGTCTGCCCTAAGAAAGGACTTGTGTAAATTCGTGAAGGTTCTTGGGAAGTAAATGAAACACTTAAACCTGTTAGCCTTCACATGACAGAGATATTGCATTGAAAACGCAAGAGATAGGAAAAAGCATTTTTACAGAAACCGCCCTAGACATAGTCATTCAAAAGGTAGCCGTTATGCACCCAGCATAACAATGATGGAAAATACTCTAGTTTTGGCGACTCTTAATAAAATGCCACAGTTCCCCTTTACTCCTCCGGCCCCAGTAATGAAGACCTGAAGTGTCTTGCAAGACACAAAAGTATTTCTTCCTATTGTTACTCATAAAAATGACAAGGATGTACATTCTCCCACTTATTTATTCCCCATATTAGGGCCAGTGGCTGAGGAGGAAAGGAAAAAGCTACCATTGTTTCCTTGTGAAAGAGGGGGTGCTCGTGTGCCTCAGCGTTTCATGAGGGAGGGAGTCACCTGTGGGCTGTGGCGTGCTGTCTCTCCCCCGAGGCAGAATGATGACACGAAGGAGACCCAGTCTTTAATCTTCTCCCTGTTGATAGGAACAAACTGGCAGCCGGTGTGTGGCAACAATAGCACCTGTGTTCCTTTTGAACCAGAGAAGGGTTCTGTTATTAAGGTCGGAACAGGCAGTGGGAGCAGGTACCGGGGAAATAAAGATTTTTTTCTGAAGTAGCTTCAGTGACCCACGGACTCCTTACCGCCTCCACGCTTGTGCACTAGAATTAATCTTCACGCCGCTTCTGTGAGGCGAGCGCAGGGAAATGGGGGAAAACGCTGGAAAATAATGGTAATAATCACAGGGTTGGGAGCTCTTGGCTTTGACACTGATTTCTTTTGTGCTCTTAAGCGAGCCCCTTCACCTGTCAGTGCCACTTTTGTGTAGCTATTCTGGTATGCCTCCCGTCGGGGAAGGCATGTGTTTATGAAGAATGGGTTTGAATGCATTTATATAAATCACATCATCTTTTCTATTGACTTTTCACGACAATGTAAAAAGAGAGCCTTTGGCCTTGGGCTTCACCTGCAACAGATCAAGGGTCTTCATACTTTGGGCGTTCGCTACCTCCCCTGACCCTGGCCTTCCTGCAGGGGCAGATGACCATCTATAAAGGATCCATTAGGCACTTTGCTAGCGCCAGGAGCCCCTCTTAAAAACTGAAGACCCCCCGGGGCATCTGGGTGGCTCAGCTGGTTAAGCCACTGCCTTTGGCTCGGGTCATGGTCCCAGAGTCCTGGGATTGAGTCCCACATGGGGCTGCCTCTGCTCTGTGGGGAGCCTGCTTCTCCTTCTCCCTCAGCCTTTCCCCATCCTTGTGCTCTCTCTCTCTGTGTCAAATAAATAAATAAAATCTTAAAACAAAAACAAAAACAAAAACAAAACTGAAGACCCCCTCAGGGAGGAGTACTGCCCCTCCCTAACATAGGCGGCTTGTATAGTTGTTTGTGAATTTTTTTTTTTTTAAGATTTATTTATTTATTTAAGAGAGGGAGAGAGAGGGAGAGAGCGGGTGGGGGCCGGTGGGAAGAGGCAGAGGGAGAGGGGGGACAAGCAGACTCCTTGCTCCACAGGGAGCTCATTCTCACAACCCATGAGATCGTGACCTGAGCTGAAATCAAGAGTCGGACGCTGACCCAGCGGAGCCACCCAGACATCCCTGTGTGTATTGGGTCCTTTCACATGAAGTGCATCTGGGGTGATGGTGATAGGGGTATGGGTTGAATTGTGTCCCCTCAAAAATTTGGATACTGAAGTCCCAACCCCCAGTACCTCAGGATGGGACCTTATTTGGAAATCGGGTTGTGTCGTTGTAGCTGTGATTAGTTCAGATGACATCGTACTGGCCGCCTAATCCAATAAAACAAGCGTCCTTGTAAAAAGTTTGAATGCAGAGACACACACTCAGGGAGAATGCTCTGTGAACCTTAGAGTTCTGCCACCACGAGCCCAGGAACTACCAGAAGTTAGGAGAGACCTGAAACAGACCTTCCCTAGGACTTCAGAGGGAGCATGGCCCTGGGACAGCCCGATTTCAGATGCTTAGCCTCCAGAACAGTGAGACAATACATCTCTGTTGTTCTAGGACACCCAGTTTGTGGTCCTTTGGTATGGCCGTCCTAGGAAACGAATACTGGGATTTTTCAAGATATTGTCACAAATGAGGAAGACTATCAAGATGGTCTTGAAGGGTGTAGCCATGGGCTTCTGATCAAAGGGTGTTTCATTTGTCTGTGTGTCTATTTTTTATTGGGCGCACAGGAAGCACTCTGTGCTGTCTTACGACTTACCTGTCCTGCCCAATGAGGAAGTATTCCCTGTTAGTAGTTCGTATGGACATCACCTCATCAGGGAGACATTTAAACATCTTCTGTACAGATTGCATTTTTTCCTGGCCATGTATGCCAACTTCTACACTGGAATTCCTGTCAGATACAGACACAAAGTGTTAAACAGATTCGAACATAAAGACTAGCATTACATATTAGGATTCAAACTGAATAAAATTTAGATCTGTTTGATCAATGTCTGATCATTTCAGAAAAGACGTTTAGATCTGGTTCAGCACCGATAGAGAATACTTTCCTCAGCCTCAAACTTAATTCAGAGATTCTTTTTCTGGTTGGAGACTTTGTTTTACAAAGTATCATGTTTTCTACTTTTCTTTTTGTACAAAATTTCTGAAAGCAAAGACAAAAAAAAGCCAACCTAAATACTTTTTAAAAATCCATGTTGAGTTTATGAAGTGATGATTTTATCAGCCCTCATCCATAAATTAAGTGAATCAAAATCTTTTGTCACTAGATGCTTATTGAGTAATAACTTATGAACTATAATATACAATACAAAATAAGTATTTTGCTACGTTTTACTCAAAAATGTTCCTCATTTTAGCTTCTTTTCAGCAAGAACTACTGTTGAGTGTGAAGCCTTTGGTTCTTTCAATGATTTAAATTTCAATTTGCAGGCAACTTGTTTGTTTTCTCAATTGGATACACACCGGTCGATTTCAATGGACCCTCTGCGATGCTGGTCTTTGTAATAGGAAAGACGAAGGCTCCTTTCCCCACTCTTGGAAAGAATGAAATACCGCCTTTTCCAAGAAGACTGAAAAAAAAAAAAAATTGAAACCATTTTGCATCTTAGTTAAATCTCGGAAGAAAAGAAAGGATTTTTAAAATGCTCACAAGCCTGTAGGAGGCCTGTTAAATCATGGTGCACACTTACAGCAGAGAAGAAAAGCTGAGGAGGTGGGGATTTAATAAAGTAATCTTGTTTGCAGACTTCATTTTCATAATAAAATGCCAATGGTTTGCCTAATAAAAGAAAGTGAACAGATTCAGTTTGTTCCCTGTAAATTCTGGAAACGAGAACTGCTACAATCAGAAAACACTATTTACCTCTGGAAAGGTCTGCGAATTATTCAGTTATGGGAAAGAACATCTCTAATAGGGCCAGGAAAACAAAGAAGCCAAAGGACCACCAGGGTTCCTCTTCCTCGTCCACAATCAGGACCTTCCTTCAGAAGACATGTGGAAGCTCCTTAATGTCTAGCTCTAGCGTCTGGGGGCACCTTGCTGGCTCTCTAGCTGTGAGCCAAGGTTTGTCTCTACTCTTGGAAGAACCAGGCTGAGGAGCCGGGTAATTCTGCCTTGCCTTGGCTTAGCAAACAAAAGCAAAACCACCTGCTATTGAAAATGAGGTGGTAGAGTGGTTAGTTAAATCACAAGGTTTCCAAAATGTTAACTGCTTCTCAGTAAGTCCTGAAATGTATAGGGTCTTTTTTTCCCCTGTATTTTCAAAAATGTCTTCCAGAAATCTGCACTATTTTTATTATTTAGAAAAACATAATGTTGTTATAATAAAATTTATTTAAAAAATTAAAAAGAGCTTGGTTTTGCTTTCACATCCAGGCTGTTCTAGTTTGTCCTTGATTTTTATAAAAGACAGACTTTACTAAAGAGTTAGAGCTTTTATATTAAGTGGAAACAGAGTCAGGATTAGGTAGCACAGTTGATGGGGCTATTATGCTATAGTCGATCTAGTAATTCTTTTTTTACACTTTTTTTTAGAATGGTTTTTTTTTCTTTTAAAATTTTATTTATTCATTTGAGAGAAAGAGGGAGCAGGAGCAGGAGCAGGGGGAGGGGCAGAGGAAAAAGCAGGCTCCCCACTGAGCAGGGAGCCCTGGGCGGGGCTCCATCCCAGGACCCTATGATTATGACTGAGCTGAAGGCAGATCCTTAACTGACTGAGCCACTCAGGTGTCCCTTCTTTAACATTTAAAAAAAAAATTTATTTATTGGGCACCTGGGTGGCTCAGTCATTAAGCATCTGCCTTCAGTTCAGGTCATGATCTAAGGGTCATGGGCTCTCTGCTTCTTGCTTCTCCCTCTCCCTCTGCCACTCCCCTTGTTTGTGTTCCCTCTCTTGCTGTCTCTCTCTCTCTCTCTCTGTCAAATAAATAAATAAAATCTTAAAAAAAATAAAAAGTTTATTTATTTAAGTAATCTCTATATCCAACTCAAATTCATGACTCTGGGATCAAGAGCCCCATACTCTGGGGCACCTGGGTGGCTCAGTGGGTTAAAGCCTCTGCCTTAGGCTCAGGTCATGATCCCAGGGTCCTGGGATCGAGCCCCACATCGGGCTCTCTGCTTAGCAGGGAGCCTGCTTCCCCCTCTCTCTGCCTGTCTCTCTGCCTACTTGTGACCTCTCTCTCTCTAAGGGGGAAAAAAAAAAAAAAAAAAAAAAAAAAAAGAGTCACATACTCTTCCAACTGAGCCAGCCAGGTGTCCACAGAATTGAGTAATTCTTAGGCAGCTGTCCTCACCTTGCCTCCCTCTCGTCCCTCTGAAGCAACTCTGTCTGCTCCCCATCCCTCATCCTTATACACACACTCCCCACACACACTGGAAAAGGAAGAGAAAAAGAAAAAAAGAGAAGGAAACAATATTGCTATTAGCTCCTCCTTAAAATCATCATGCAGCCTTGGATGAACACACGTTTATTTACTGAACAAGTATTTGTAGAGCACCTTGGATCACCCTCTCTCTATTTCCTCATCTGTAAAATGGAGACAATAGCACCGACCTTACAAATTTGTGGTGAGGATTGAAGGAGTTAATACATGGAAATCTCTCAGCACTGGGCCAGGCACACAGTAAAGCTCTGAAGAGTAGCTATTATTAATAATAGAGGAGGGGCACCTGGGTGGCTCAGTGGGTTGAGTTGCTGCCTTTGGCTCAGGTCATGATCTCAGGGTCCCGGGATCGAGTCCCGCATCGGGCTCTCTGCTCAGCAGGGGGCCTGCTTCCCTTCCTCTCTCTCTGCCTGCCTCTCTACCTACTTGTGACCTCTCTCTGTCAAATGAATAAATAAAATCTTTTTTAAAAAATTGTATTAAAAAATAATAGAGGAAACTTTAGCCTTTGTCATTTGCATGGTAAACCAGTCTCTCTTCTACCTATAACATAGGTGCTCTTTGGTGGTACTAAATTTAGAGGGTTCAAGGGGTGTAGGTATTTTATGAAAATTTGGAAGTCTCTAATAACATTGTATACAATTAGTTGAATCTTTTTTTTAAGGAGGGGAAGGGCAGAGGGAGAGAGGGGGAGAATCTCAAGCAGGGTTCATGTCCAGCATGGAGCCAGACGTGGGATTTGATCTCATAACCTTGAGATTATGACCGGAGTTGAAATCAAGAGTCAGATGTCCAACTAACTGAGCCACCCAGGTGTCCTTACAAGTAGCAGAAGCTTAAAGTAAACATCTGTGAAGACGTTGCCCAGTTTAGACATTCCCAGGGTGTCCCCAGTATTCACACGGACTACCAGTTTCAGGGCACAAAACCTCTGATAGTGTTTGTTGACCATGGCAATGGTACTGTTTTCTCCCGAACTGATGCTGAGGAATCACCATCTCTCACCCTTCCATCACCCTTATGGCCAGTCGATGATTAAATTATGCCTGTTTCACTTCCCAAATACTCTGGGACCCATCCCTATTTCCCTGTTCCTATCAGCACCACCTTCAAGATCTTCAGACGTTTCAGTATGTTTCAGTTCATGTGAATTCGAGAACTTTGCATGTTTTCCACTTACTGTTTCAGTAACTGTCCCGTTGGACCCCCTACTTCCAGTCTTGACATCTTCAAATCCATTCCTGACATACCCTTGAGACTAAACACCAAATCTGACTGATCTAGGGCTTTGGGCAAAGACAGAATAACAGAGACTGGGTCTACCAGACAGAAGATATAAAATAGTGGTTTTCAAGACACTGAGCATGGGCAGCTAATGTCACTGATCCCTAAGAGACAGGAAACAATCCCAGTAGGTCCTACAATCCCCTTGAGAGAGATTCCAGGCTACAGCACAGGAAAGGGAAACTGAGGTGGAACCAGGCAGATGGCTGGGTTGAGGAGACAGAGCTAAAGGTTCAGGGAGATCAAGGCACTAGGGCTCACAGGACAGAGTTCTGGAGAGGGAAGAGCTTCACACAGAAAGAATCACAGAAACATGCATCAAGTTCTTAAGTATTCAAGAGTATAAATCAATATGTGGGTGTGAGGAAACTACCCGAGGCCAAAGAACCACTAGAAAAGATTAGAGGGAACAGTGTCTGGTGCTCGTAGAGAACCAGAAGAATTAACTGTTCCCTCCAACCAGACTGATAACATTTATAATTTATGGGGCATTGGGTAGGGTGCTTCAAGAGGTCTTGACTCAGTAGTGAGGGATAATTATCTCTAGGCTGAGGACTGTTCCTTAAAAGGATCACATTGTTTCCAAAAAACTTAACTGCCTCCCAGGACAAAGCTCAAGGTTTGCTGAAATACAAAAATATGCAGCACCCAACATGGTCAAATTTTCAATGTCCGGCAATGAATCAGAGACTACCAACCACGCAAAGAGGCAGGAAAATCATGGCCTATAATTAGGAAAATAATTGATTGAAATGAACCTAGAACTGACACAGATGTTCCAATAACCAGAGAAAGCCATAAATACAGTTACTATAACTGTGCTTTATAGATATGAGAAATTAGGTAGAGACACAGGTGATATCAAAAAGATCCAAAGTGAACTTCTAAAGGTAAAGACTGCAATGTCTCATTAACAAACAGACAGACAAAAACACAGGACAGATGGCATGAACAGCAATTTAGTGCACGTGAAGACAAAGTATACTAGGGACTATCGACATGAATGCAGAGGAAAAAGAATAAAAAAACATTAACAGAGCAGCAGTGCACCGTGGGACAATTTCAATGGCCTACAATATAAGTAATAAAATCCCTAAGTGGGAAAGTGGACAGGAAAACATTTGAAGAAATAGTGCCAAAAAGTTTATAAACTTAAGGAAAATTATAAATCCACAGATCCAACGAGGTCAGGAACCCCAAACACAAGGTACATGAAGAAAATGGCATGAAAGCACGTCGCAATCAAGCTGCTCAGAACCAGTGATAAAGGAAAAAAATCTTAAAATCAGCTGGTGGGGGAGGGATGGTGGTGGTGTTTGGAATATGTACACAGAAGGAAAAGGAAAAAAAAATCTAAGATATTAGATTTCTCACCAGATACAATGCAAGCCAAAAAAACAGTGGAGCAACATATTTAAAGTACTGAAAGAAAAACACTGTCATTCAAGAATTCTAAATGCAGCAAAAATATCTTTCAAAAATAAAGGCAATTTCAAGACATTTTTCAGACATACAAAAGCTAAAGGAATTCATCAACAGGAGGCCTGCATTATAAGAAACATTAAAGAAGTCCTCTGGCTGGGGAAAAAAATGGTATCAGTGGAAGTCTGAATTTTATTTCCTCTTTTCCTTTTTATTTTCTTTTATTTTTAAAAATTAACATAGAATGTATTATTTGCTTCACGGATACAGGTCTGTGAATCATCAGTCTTATACAATTCACAGCACTCACCATAGCACATACTGGCCCCAATGTCCATTACCCAGCCACCCTATCCCCTCCCCACCCCCCAGGAACCCTCAGTTTGTTTCCTGAGATTAAGAGTCTCTTACGGTTTGTCTCCCTCCCCGAGCCCATCTTGTTTCATTTTTTCCCTCCCTACCCACGACACCCCATTCTAACAAAATCCTGCCATTTGCAAAGACGTGGATGAAACTAGCAAATGGAACTTATTTTGCTTAGCAAAAACAATTATTATATGATCTCTCTGATAAGAATTTTTTGGTAATAAATGGAGAAAGACAATTATCATATGATCTCTCTGATAAGAATTTTTTGGTAGTAAATGCTTTTTATTTTATTTTAAGATTTTATTCATCTATTTGAGAGAGAGAGTGAGAGAGAGCATGAGCAAGAGGTGGGGAGAGGGAGAAGCAGACACCCTACTGAGCAGGAAGCCCAATGGGGGTTCAGGATCTCAGGATCATGACCCAAGCTGAAGGCAGGCACTTAACTAAGCCACCCAGGTGCCCCTAGAAATCTGAATTTATATAAATAAACGAAGAACACTGAATGGTAACTGCGGAAGTAAATATTTGAATTGTTTTCTTATTATTTAAAACATTTAAAAATTCAATTGATTGTTCAACAAAAATACTAACAATATGTTGTGCAGGTTGTAGCATATGTGTAAGAAAAATACAGTTTCAATAAGTAAAATGTATGAAGGTCAGGAGGTAAAATTCTTATATAGTATGTTAATTGGTATAATATCACTTGTAATAAGATAGACTGTTATGTTAAAGATATACACTAACAGCCCTAAAGCAACCACTAAAATAACAAAACAGTTACAATCAATAAACCAAGAAAGGAGATGAATAGTATCATAGAAGTACTCAATTAGTTCAAAAAGGGGCAAAAAAGAAGAAAAAGGGGAACAAAGAAAAAAAAGAGACTAATATAAAACAACACTATAATAGACTCAAGCCTGATCATATCAATAATCACATGAAGTATACATATCTAAACAATTCAATTAAAAGAGATTAGTCAGATTGGACAAAAAAGTAAGATCCAACTGTATGGTACTTACAAGAAACATATTTAAAATATATAAAAATATATTCAAATACAAAAATTTTTTTCAATTTTTTTGGAAAATATTTTCAAGAAATATATTCAAATATTAAGAAATATATATTCAAATATTTAAAAAACAACTATATGGTACTTACAAGAAACATATTTAAAATACAAAGACATGAATAGGTTATAAATAAAAGGTCAGCGAAAGGACACACTATGCCAACAGCAGTCCAAAGAAAGCTGGGCTGGCTATTTTAACAACATATTTCAAAGCAAAAAAATATTACCAGGGATAAAGGTCTTTTTATAATGATAAAGGGGTCAATTAATCAAGAGGACATAACAATCCTAATTACATACCTAATAATAGAGCTTCATCATACATGAAGCAAAAACTGATAAAACAGCATAGAAAAATAGACAAATCCACAATTAGGGATTTCAATACCTCTCTCTCCATAACAGATAAAAAGAAATAGGCAGAATATCATAAATATATGCTGGACTTGGACAATTTGGACAGCATTATCAACAAACTCGTGCTGATTGATATTTATAGAACACTCAACGACAGCAGAATGAACACCTTTCTCAAGGGCACATGCAACACGTACCCAGGCAGGTCTTGTTCTGGGCCATAAAACCAGTCTCAACACATTTGAAAGGATCCAAGGTTTACAAAGTATATTTTCAGAACATAATGGAATCAAACTGGAAATCAGTAACAGAAAACTTTGGGGAGGGATGTATATGTTCATTATCTTGATTGCGGTGATGGTTTCCCAGGCATATACACATAGAAAAACTCATCAAATTGTACATTTTAAATATGTGCAGTTTATTGTATGCCATTTTCACCGCAAAAAGCTATTTCAAAAAAATACGACCAGCCTAAAATGCAAATCTAATGATGCCTTTATCTTGCTCAAAAGGCTACAAGGAGGGGCCCCTGGGTGGCTCAGTGGGTTAAATCCTCTGCCTTCGGCTCAGTTCATGATCTTAGGCTCCTGTGATCAAGCCCCGCATCAGGCTCTCTGCTCAACAGGGAGCCTGCTTCCTCCTCTCTCTCTGCCTGCCTCTCTGCCTGCCTCTCTGCCTACTTGTGATCTCTGTCTGTCCAATAAATAAATAAAGTTTAAAAAAAAAAAAGGCTGCAAGGATTCCTGGTCTTATGAGATCAAGGTCAGGCACAGTAGAGTGCCATGGCCT
The DNA here is from genome assembly GCF_022355385.1 of Mustela nigripes. NCBI lineage: Eukaryota > Metazoa > Chordata > Mammalia > Carnivora > Mustelidae > Mustela > Mustela nigripes. The sequence goes on along the minus strand of NC_081560.1, from coordinate 175,658,439 downwards.
CATTCTCTACTCTCCCCTGTCCTACTTTCTACACCTGTTGTCCTTTGACACAGCCTGCTTCTAACCCACCCATTGCTTTTTGTTCATGCCACCCCTCTCTGCTGAGACGTGCCCTTTTGCAATCTCTTTTAAAACCCTACACATCTTGTAGGGTCCAGCTTCAATGTCTTCTCATAAAACCTCTCTGGACTCCCATAACTACTCGTATGCTTTTCCTCAGATCCCCATCCCATTTTATTTCGTGATTCCTAGCATACCCTGATTATTTGTGCTTACTCTCGTGTGTTTAACTTCCCAACAAAATTTATAAGCTCACCCAGAGCAATGATTCTATAACTTAATCTGTATAATCTCTAGAGTATGAAGCACAGTGACTTTACTAATAATAGGTGCTTTGAATAGGTATTCAAAACTATTTACTTCTAAGTTGATTTGGATAATTTGCTTTCTAAATTATTTCACTCCACACTCAGCTTTCCTAACTACCCACCTGCAATGAACCATGTTAACATGAACAAGGACCTTTGAGTAATATACCTTGAGCTACCTTTCTGACAACAATTTAGGCAGTTTCCTCAAGTGTGAATTTCCTACTAAATTACAAAATATGGGGTGCCTGGGTGGCTCAGTGGGTTGAGCCTCTGCCTTCAGCTCAGGTCATGGTCTCAGGGTCCTGGGATTGAGCCCCACGTTGGGCTCTCTGCTCAACAGGAAGTCTGCTTCCCCCGCCCCTCTGCCTACTTGTGATCTCTCTGTCAAACAAATAAATAAAATCTTAAAAAAAAAAAAAAAGAGGAGAAACAAGATGGGATTGGGAGGGAGACAAACCATAAGAGACTCTTAATCTCACAAAACAAACTGAGGGTTGCTGGGGGGAAGGGGGTAGTTGCTGAGGGTGGTTGGGTTATGTACATTGTGGAAGGTATGTGCTATGGTGAGTGCTGTGAAGTGTGTAAACCTGGTGATTCACAGACCTGTACCCCTGTGGCTAATAATACATTATATGTTATAAAAAAATTTAAAAATTAAAAAAAAGAATTAGGGTCGCTAGCATCCTTTAAAAAAATTAAAATAAATTACAAAATCCTCTTCAGTCTTTTCTGGGCTAGTGTTTGTTTCAGTAACATCTCCAAGCAACAGATGGAACAGCTGGTTGATGAAAATCAGAAAATGTCAAATTTCTAGACAGGTGAGCTCTTACAAAATAATGAACCCAATCCAATAGCCCCTGCCACACTCTCCATACCAAGAATCATTGTCCTAGAATGCCACCCCTTAGCCTCACTAAAACTGTCTTCTGGATCCTGGTTAGCTTGATGAGAATTGTTTGTCACATTCAATAGTTTTTTTTTTTTTTTTTACTTCGGAGAGTATACGCCCTGGGTACCTGGACTCTTCTGGGGTCTGGGTTCCATGATGGCTGTCTGTTCTCTTCTGTCAAAAGGAAGAGTGAAAGGCCAGTTAGTCCTCAAACAACAGTGTGCTTCACTGATGAGCCACTCGATCGTGGAGCCTCAGGGTGGTGCCCACAAATGTCGCTGTGATGAGTTATCAGCCTTCCGCTTTGGAAAGCTCCTGAGGCTGAGAGTCGCCACAGTGACAAGGACACATCCGGGCAACTTGTGTTCACCGAGGGGCAGTTCTGTGGAGGTGTTGGAAGGAGCCCTGTTCCCTGGACCTTCCTGCCCCATAAGGGACTGTGACAACAAAGTCCCTGCTAGAAACAGCACCAAGGAGGAGAGACAAAGGACAGGGCACCGGCAGGAGGCTATGGACCCAACGCAGCTGAGGAAGCCTGTCTAGCCAAGAGGAAGCATTAGATAAACCCTTCTCCATGCCAGAAACTTGCGTTCTCCAGAGGAAAATTCAAGAGCAAGGACCAGGGCATAACCCTGTTCTTTTAACCCATCTCAGGTGCCTGCCCGGCTCCGGGGGTGAAACTGACTCCCGAGAGCTGGAGCTCTTTCCTGGTAGCTGTGGGAAGATCCCTTGACCACCGTGGCACCCTGCGAGAAGGGGGACCCCACAGGGGAAGGGCCTGGGGGCAGGGGAGATCTTTCCAACCAGGGATGTGTTGGTGATCAGAGCAAGACTCAAAATAGCGGGCGGCATCAAGCAGGGCAGAGCCAGAGAAGTCCCAGGAAGTTGGGAGGAGGCCAAGGGCCCTTTATCTGTATTTTGCACGTTTTATATAGTACATATAACATATATAATACATATAATATGTATTAATGTATTAATATGTGTTAACATGCAAAAATTGTGTCAACCAACTCTAAGGCTCCTGATTAATAGTAGGCTGTTTGTGGTTTTGGGGGGGGAGTCAAAAGTTACCCGTGGATTTTTCCACTCTGTGGGGGGTCATCACCCCTAACCTCCATGTTGTTCAAGATTCAACTGTGTATGTATAGAAACACTGGATTTCCAACAGGACATATATTTCATATTACATGTATGAATTTCATATTACATATATGTAATCTATGTATACATACGTGAAATCCATTATATATGAAACCTATTATATAAATTTTGCTTCTATAACATAAGCAGAACAAGCATAAGCTTATGTTATAGAAACAAAATCCTACATTATATATGAAATCTCATTCAATTCATACATATATTTATAAAATACATAGATTTCACATATATTGTTCCATATACTACAGAACTACTTATACAATGATGTAGTACCCATTTTACAGATGAGAAACTGTTATCAGTGATACTAAGCAATTTGCCTTTGACCACATAACTAAAAAGAAGCGGAGCCAGAATTCTAACCTCAGAGTTGTCTGAACCACTTTGCTTTTCCTATTTAAGAAAGAAGAATTAAATCTCTTCATAGTTCGGATTGCATTTCTTGTCATTGCCCACAAACAAAAAAAGCCTTTCAGACTTATCTCCATGATCTATTCAGGAGAATCGACCCACCATCATTACCTATAACCTGTTTAACGTCATTTGGGATTTGATCGGTGTGATACCAAGCGGTCCTATTTCCTTCTGACTGTACAATTATGAACCAAGAACCCCAAACAGCAATTTTGCTCAATTAATATTTCAGATTACCACAGCCTTGAGAACCTAAAACATTCAAACCAAGCGGTACTTACTAGAAGCCGGGTGGTCGCTGGTTCAGTTCTCAGCAGAATGCCCCATCCGTCTGTCTCCTGACCATATCACTGTTCACTCTGAGCACTGACTGGTGAGGTGAAAATTAAATATAATCTGTTTGAAATGTAAACCAACAGGAAGTTCCTAAACTGCTACCTTAGGGAAGATTTTGTGCTGGCCTTTAGCTAGTGTGGAAGCTGATGGCCTAGGGGAAATCCCGGGCTTTCGTTTCTGTGGCTTGGCACAGAACTGCCCTTGGCATTCCAACTGTCTAGTATCAAAAAAATAAGAGCAAACAAATTTAAAAAAAAAAAACCCACAACCTTTGTTCACAATCACAGTGTTTCTTATTGAGAACAGTGTCAGCCTTGCCTTGACCTCGTACATTCAGTACTGTTGCAATAATGCCTTTGCTTCCCACCCATCCGTACCCTCCCAACATCCTCCGGGGAAGGTAGGGGAGATTCCTTTGTACCAGACAAGGAAACAAAAGCCTGACTTCAACACACTTGCACATGCCAAGGGTCCCCAGGACAATTTTCTTCTTCATCCATAACACTTGTCACCAACAGGGTGGCACAAGGCAGACTCTCCTGTGCAGGCACCCAACAACTCCTAAAAATAAAAGTTTTGCTCACTCTCCACCCCCTCTCCACTGCTTGTGTGCTCTCTCTCTCTCTCTCAAATAAATACTAAATAAAATCTTAAAAAAAAAAAAAAAGAAGTGTTGTTCACAAGAGGCAATGGCAGTCAAACTTCGTTGAAATTCTGTTTTTGCTTCCAGTGTACTCTTCTCATCTGGTTCTCTTCTGCTTTGTCTCTTTGTTGGCTCCTCTACCTGCATGCACAGTCTTCATTTCAGAATCCCTAGTTCCCTCCTTATACATTCCCCTCCTCTCTGCAAGTACTTCTTTTTTTTTTTTTTTTTAAAGATTTTATTTATTTATTTGACAGAGAGAAATCACAAGTAGACGGAGAGGCAGGCAGAGAGAGAGGTAAGGAGGCTCCCTGCTGAGCAGAGAGCCTGATGCGGGACTCGATCCCAGGACCCTGAGATCATGACCTGAGCCGAAGGCAGCGGCTTAACCCACTGAGCCACCCAGGCGCCCCTGCAAGTACTTCTTGATGCTGGGAATGTTGAGAGTCTCTTGAGAATTTAGCAAGATTCCTGTCTGACTGATGTGTGGCATTCAGTTGTTCAGGAACAGAATGGGGGGAGCTGAGGGGTGAGGTTCATTTTAGGTTAATGGTTTTATTTTACTTACTTACTTATTTACTTACTTATTTATTTATTTATTTAGTGCCAGGGAGTTACCACAGATAGACAAAGGACCAAGGGAACTTACCATACTTGCAAAGCCTTCCCCAAAGGATGAACCATGGAATCAGAGGCACATACAGAGGAGAGAGAATAGAAGGGGACTCTTAGGGAGGAAGTGCTGGTGAGATTGAAGAAAGATGGAGCAAGTTGGCTTGAAAAGTATGAGGTCTGCAGAGAGACAGCATGACTGATGATCTTAAAAGTAGAGCAGTTGCAGGGAGTGGGTGGTTTTGCTATCGTGTAAAAGGAAGGTCATTGGGGATGAGGAGGTCAAGGAACTGAGAGGGTAGGGTGTTTGGTCATCCACTTGGATGTCCAGGTTATCCTTTTTGAAGGTCTCTAAAGGTTTTTGAAATATGAGAAAGAGATTAAAGGTAATCATCTACACACCTCCCCAACACATACACAACACTGTCTATTTTTATACTTGGATTCATTTGTAGAAGCAAAAGCAGACACAGATGTCAAAGGAGGACCCTTGGATCCATAGAAGATCAAAGTCAGAATCTTCTTTCTTTCAAAAGAATACTTCGGTCTAGTTCCTGGGGAATAGGGGATGTCTATAGGTGATAGAGGATGGCCTAAAGATTGTGGCTTAGGGAGACAGATAACAAGACCACCACTGGGGCCAGATGAGGGATGATGAGGTTTCTTTTTTCTTCCTTTCTTTCCCCTTATTGCCCTGAATCCTTATATGGCCCACTTGGCTGGCATTGGAGCAGTGAGATCAGGGTTGGTAAGAAAGGGGTGGCAATGTAGCTCACAATAGGAAGAGAGAGAAACAAGCAAAGTAGGATAAAGACTCCCAAAAGTTGGGACCCCACAGAGTAGCTTTTTTCTCAAAAGCCCATCTCTTGCATAGGGTTGGATGCAACTCCTGGCACCCTCTGTTTCTTAGATCCTCCTGTTGGTCAGCAATGAGGCTTCCCTGTTTCTCAGTTATTTGGACTTTGATTTCTATTTTTTTTAAATTTTTTTAAAAGATTTTATTTATTTATTTGACAGAGAGAAATCACAAGTAGGCAGAGAGGCAGGCAGAGAGAGAGAGGAGGAAGCAGGCTCCCTGCTGAGCAGAGAGCCCGATGCAGGACTTGATCCCAGGACCCCGAGATCATGACCTGAGCCGAAGGCAGTGGCTTAACCACTGAGCCACCCAGGCGCCCCTTTGATTTCTATTTTAACAGAAGTAACTGTCTTTCATTTCTGGGCTTGGAGAAGAAAAATCCTGTTCCATATGGATTTTGAATAAACCGTGAATTTGAGGAATCAGGCAAAACCCGTAAAGTCAGCACTTAGCATTATTTCATTCTTTTGCCTGTGGATTCTGAGAGATGTGTGTGTGTGTGTGTTATGTGTGTGTGTGTGTGTGTGTGTGTGTGTGTGTTTATTTTTTAATGTTTGTATCACTTTCATTTTGTGTTCATGTTGAAGGAAGTTAATAAGAAAGAATATTTTATTTCAGCATTTATTTGTCCCAATTGGATAGCAAGCACTATTGGGGAGAAAAGAAGAATTAAACGCAGACATTGTTCTTAGTGGCCTTATAAGCTACTATGGGAGGTAAGTGGCAAAAGAAAACCAAGCAGTGTATTAGTCAGGGTCCTAGCAGGGAATAGCACTCTCCAAGGATTTATGGAAGAGAGCTCTATTGTCTATAGAGGTGTGGGCTGGATTAAGAGAGCCAACAAGGGGTGGAGAAGCATTCAGTGTCTAGCAACAGTGGGAAACTTTTACCACCTCCAGGCCTGCTGGGTTAAGAGGAGGGGGCGGTGTTTCCAGATTCTGATGAGAGTGGTAGCTGTGAGTGAGATGCCATGACACAGAGGCAGTGGTTTTAGGAAGGCAAATGTGTCAACTGTCAAAACCATGGTTCTCATGGAGAAAGCAGGGTTGGGTAGAGGTGGGATAGTAAGGGGAAAAGCCAGCAAAGGACATTAGAAAGGAGCAGGGGAGTACGTGACAACACAGAAGCATGTGGTATCTGAAAGTGGAAGCCAATGTTTTGGAAGGAGAAAGGGGTCATCCATGGCAAATGCTGTCAAGAGGGTGAGAAAGACGAGAACTGAGTACTGGTCACTGGATTTGGCAAGATGAAGGCCATCATGACCTTGGCAAGAGCTATTTTAGTTGAGTGGTGTAGAGTAGAAAATCTGATGGGAGTGGGTTAAAAAGAGAAATGGTCCATCTGCTGGGGTACAGAATGTAGCACAGAGGAATAGAGAATAGTGGAGAGTTGTTTTGGAGAAGCAAGTGAAGATGATCCAAAAGGGAATCCAAAATGAAGATTATGAAGTGGTGAGTGCTGTCAGAGCAATGCAGAGCAGAAGTAATGGGAATCCAGAGGAAGGACCTGTTCTTCCAAGGATGGAAGAACAGGAAACCAAAAGGGAGATCTCATGGAGGAGGTGACATGACACCTCAGTTGGATCCTGAAGCCTTCTTACCCTCCCAGTCCCCAATTATCCTGGTGCACATGTGAATCTTGGATAGTAGACACTCTCTTGATCCCAGCCTTGGCCTCACCCACTGGTTCAGAGGCAGAGGAATCTGCCTTGTGAGAGGGATGCTGGGTCAAAGGCTCCCTTTCTTCCTCTGGGAGGTGCAATGTGTGGATGGAAGAGCATTTTGCTTCGTTGACGGAAGTCAACCTGAAAATGAAGCCAACACAAGGAAAGAATAGAGCTGAAAGAATCACAGAGATGCAGAGCATTCCTCTTGATGACTGGGACACTTAGGATCAAACCATGCTTGAATTCCACCCTTCCTCTGGACTAATAGATTAGGAGAAACTGATACTCCCTTGACTATCTAAGTCAATTACATTAAATGGTCTTATGCAAATGGAAATGATTTTGACTGAGAGATGTTATGATTTGAACATTAGGAATTAACCCAGGGATAAAGAGGGGAGAGGGAGTTTGGGAGGAAAGAAAGGATAAAAAAGGTATGGTAAAAAAGAAGGAGAGAGCGCACTATTTTTGAGCATGGAGTCAGAATTTTCAGATTCATTGCTATGCTCTGTAACTTAGAGAAGGCACTTAACCTCTCCATGCCTCAGTTTTCCCATCTTTTTTTTTTTTTAAGATTTTATTTATTTATTTGACAGAGAGAGATTACAAGTAGGCAGAGAGGCAGGCAGAGAGAGAGAGGAGGAAGCAGGCTCCCTGCTGAGCAGAGAGCCCGATGCGGGACTTGATCCCAGGACCCTGAGATCATGACCTGAGCCGAAGGCAGTGGCTTAACCCACTGAGCCACCCAGGCGCCCAGTTTCCCCATCTTGAAAGTGAGAATGATAATAGTAGTTACTTGATAAAGTTGTGATGAGGATTAAATGAGCAGATATTTATTTTTTTAAAGATTGATTTATTTATTTGAGAGAGAGAGAGCGAGACAGAGAGTGCAAACATAAACAGAGGAGGGGCAGAAGGAAAGGGAGAGAAAATCAAACAGACTTCCTGCTGAGAACAGAGTCCCCACATGAGGCTCAATCTCATGACCTGAGCCGAAATCGAGTTGGGTGCCAAACAGACTGAGCCACCCAGGTGCGCCTGAACTAGTTTTTGTTAGATGCTCTTTTATCTCTGTGCATGCTTAGTTACATTGCGGGTACTGGTTATAATATTTGGAACATCATATGTAGAAAGCAATTTGAAGGCGATGGTGATATCCTCCTTGAGAAATTTTAATTTCTCTCTCTCAGGTCTCTGATGGTACTAGCTATCTAGTTTTTTCATCCATTCAGATGTGGCAAAATGAGCAGATATTTGTGAAGAGCTTACAAGAGTTCTCGGAAGGTGGTAAGTACTTTACAAGTATTTGTCAAATAAATCAATGGCATCGTGTCTGCAATCTGCAACTGTGCATAAGTCCCACATCTAATGAGAGGCGCTGAGCTCCCTGATTTGGAAGATTCTCCAAAATACTCCACACAGTGACAGTGTGGGTGCCAGGTGATTCTTCCTAAGTTTCACACGAATAAAGAGAGTCCCCAGGGGCTTAGAAATCATCTAAGAGAGAACTGATAACAATGTGATGGAGTGAGTCGAACCCACCAAATCCAGAATCAGGACACCAAATTTATGCTGTGGTCTGCTTCAATTCACTAGGAGAACTTGGGGTTGTCTCCTTTCTCCTTCTAGGGGTAGGGGGTGACAAGATGACTGCCAGGTACCTAACATCCCTAAAAGTCTATGGGTTTCATAATGCCACCTTAATTGATTCTGTAGTTTACCATTTACAAAGCATTTGCAGTGCCTCCTTCTGTTTACACAAAAACCTCTGAGGGAGGGCAAGGCAGATGTTCTTCTTCCTGTTTTACAACCATGAAGGGAAACTAGCTGATAAGAGGTTTGATATCAGGGGCGCCTGGGTGGCTCAGTCGGTTGAGCATCCAATTCTTGATTTCGGCTGAGGTCATGATCTTGGGGTCCTGGGATTGAGCCCCGTGTAGAGCTTCACGCTCAGTGGGGAGTCTGATTGAGGATTTCTCTTCCTTTCCCTCTGCCCCTCCCTGCCATGCTCACATGCTCTCTCTCCCTCTCTCTGTCTATCTCAAATAAATGAATAAATCTTAAAAAAAAAAAAAAAAAAAAAAAAAAAAAAAGGTTTGCTATTAGATAAGTTACCACTGAGGGTAACTGGATCTGAATCCCCTGAAAAACTCTGGGAGCTGGTGTAGCATCTGCCAGTCATCTCATCCGGGGTTGAGAGCATTGGGGTATTTACATGCCAGCTCTTATCAGTCATGGGGGGGAGATTAATTTCTGGCACTTCTGCTTGTCAAACATGTAGCAAAGTGGGCTCAGGGACCAGAGGGACTCCTAAGTGGAAGAACGTGCCTGTCTGCCCTTCAGAGGCGGCCACTGCACTACAGTGATGAGCATGAGGGGCTAGGCGTGACCACCACTGGCGTGTGCTAGTTTCCTTTGGTAGGATGCTCTAGTTCCCTTTATGTGCAAATAGGTCTGTGAAATGTGGTGTTTTGGTTAGACACATTGCTCTTTTGACCTCAGTCATGTTTCTGAGGATAAGAAAGTCATGACAGGCTAAATAATGACCTGCCCCAAAGATGTCCACATCCTAATCCCTGGAACCTATGAATATATTATCTTATAGTACCTTACAGGCAGACGTGAGTAAGCTAGGGACCTTGAGATGGGAAGGTTATCCTGCCTCAGCCAGGTGGACCTGATGTGACCACAGGGGTCCTTATAAGAGGGAGGTATTTGGTCACAGGAAAAAGAAGATTCTATATTGCCGGGTTGAAGATAGAGAAAGGGGCCAAGGAGAAAGGAATGTGGGCAGACTCTAGGAGTTGGCAAAAGCCAGGATATAGATTCTCCCCTTAAGTCTTCAAAAGGAACACAGCTCTGCTAAGACCTTGATTTCCGATTTTTGACCTCTAGAACTCTAAGAGAATAAATTAGTGTTGTTTTAAGCCACGAACTTCGTGCTCATTGGTTACAGCAGCAATTGGAAACAAATACAAGGAGAATGGATATCAGCTGGGTTAATGGAAGGGTCTACTTCAGGTGTCTGGTCAATAACTCACACAACTTGTGCAAAATAGAAATGTTCATTTCACCAATTTCATCCCTTCCACCAAACATGTTCCTGGTTTCAGGAAATGGCACCATTTATCTACCTGCTTGTGCCATAAACATGGGAGCCATCCTATATTTCTAGATTTTTCTTACAATCCCATTTCAAATCTACCAGCACATCCTTCTGGCTCTACCTCTTAAATAAAGCCCAAACCTGACCACTATTACAATGTCATGGCCACTCCAGCCTGCCATCACCCTACCAAGCAACCTACAGCAACAGCTTCCTACCTGGGCTCCCTGTTTCTGTTCCTTCTCTCTTTAATCCAGTCTTCATAGTGTCTTTTATAGGAGTTCGTCAGATCCTATTACTTTGGCTCAAATCCCTCCAATGATTTCCAGTTGCTTTAGCATAAAATCCAAGGTGCTCACCATGGCTGAAAGTCCTACATGATCTGGCCCTGCCTGCCTTTCATCCTTATTGCTCAGCACCCCGCTCTGTAGCACTTGCTTTCATGATGTTTCTTAAACAGGGCCAGGTGGTAGCTGCCTCAGGGCCTTTGCACTTGCTACTTGCTCTGCTTAGAACCATCCTTTTCCACAAATCCACATGGTGCACCCCCCTCCCCCACCACTCTACTCAAGTTTCTGCTCAGATGTAGGCATTGAAAAGGCTTTCCCAGGCTTCTACCTAACTTAACTTAACTTTCCCTTCTCCCATTTCTCCTTATCCTGATTTTTCTTTCTTTCTTTTTTTTTTTTTTTTTTTTAAGTTTTATTAATTTGTCAGAGAGAGAAACAAGCAGGGGGAGCAGCAGGTAGAGGGAGAAGCATGCTCCAGCTAAGCAAGGAGCCCAATGTGGGACTCAATCTGAGGACCCTGGGATCATGACCTGTGCCAAAGGCAAATGCTTAACTGACTGAGCTTCCTGAGAGTCCCCTAATCTATCTTTCTTTATAACATTTCTCACTGTATGGAAGTATATGAACTATCTGTATTTTCTACTAAAATATAAGTTCCATGAGGACTGAGACTTTTTTGTTACCTGTTCTATCCCCAATGCCAGGAACAGTGCTTAGCACGTAGTTCAATGAATATTTGATGATTGAAAATGTATGTATATATAAAAAGTTATTTCCTGGTAGGTGACTGTCATGGTTAGTTAGTCAAAGACAAGTGCTGACTTCTCCTGTAGGTGTGACTTACTCAGCACAAGAATTCCTACATTTTTACATAACCGCCCACACCTTCTAAATCTTTATGCCTGAGAGGGAAATTGGTCCTCAGCTACCACAAGTCCTGTAAGAAGTTAGAGGAAAAATTACGAGCCATCTGTGATTTCATGGAAAGTACAAATCCTCCAACACAGCCCTTTTCAATCACAAATGGATCATTTTGCCCTCTTGAATGAGAGGGACCGCTGTTCCCAATGGATGTGCTGGTGGGTGCTGGTGGGTTAATTACAGAAAATTCTCACTTGCTTTTCTTATCTCCCCCCCTGCTTTTTGCTCACATCCAAATCTCCTGGTTTTAAAAGTAGCCATTCTCATTTGTTCTTGGTACTTATTTTAAAGTGCTTATAATGTTTGTTTTTCTTTTTTAAGCAGATGGAATGTACCTATCTTACAAATTCCCTCCTCTCTTTTTTTCTTTGATCCCCTTTCCCTTCTTGGGGAAGGTCACACTACAGGGTGTCACCGTCCCTTAGCACCCTCCCTAGGAACCAAGTTTTCGAACCCGTTGAACTTCCCTTTCACAGGTTATTCGACTACTACTTTGCAAGGTTGGCTGCAAATTGGAATCACATGGAGGGGTTTAACAACACGGATTCCTGGTCCCACTCTCAGTGTCCTGGCTTAGTAGGTCTGGGGCTGCTTGGGGACTGGAGAAGCTCTCCATGTGATTCTCAGTTGCAACCACAGCTAAGAATCAGCATATCTAGTCCTTATCATTGAGGTCTTAGCACCTCCCCTTCTGAATAACCTCCCCCAACTCCTTGGAATTTTCCATATGTCTCCTTAAATTTACAAAGACCTGGCTTTTGCTTGATGAGTCAGAGTTTTCATAATGACACCCACCAAAGGAAATGTCTCCTTACTCTATTTGATAGCTCTGCGGAGTTTGCACAGCCATTCCGCACACATGACTTCTCTGACTCCTCCCCCCCACTTCCCCGGGAGATGGGAATTTGGGGCTGGGGGGAGCCGCTGTCTGCAGTTCGGGCCAGAGTGGCTGCCATGAGCAAACAAACAAACAAACAAGCAAACAAGCAAAGCAACAGAGAAAACCAAAACAAGGATGACAAACAACACAGAGCAAAACAAACGAAAACAACGAAACCTCTCAAAAACAGGATGCCGGGTTAAATCAAAATTCCAGGGAAACCATGATTTTTTTTTAAAGATTTTATTTATTCATTTGATACAGAGAGACAGAGAGAGAGGGAACACAAGCAGGGAAAGTGGAAGAGGAAGAAGCAGGCTCCCCGCTGAGTGGGGAACCAGATGTGGGGCTCGATCCCAGAACGCTGGCATCATGACCTGAGCCAAAGGCAGACACTTAACGACTAAGCCACTCAGGTGCCCCAACAATGATTTTTTTAATGTAAGTCTGTTCCATGCAGGATTTGGGACATACACTAAAACCAATTGCTCTGAGAGTCTCACGTAACTGGGCACCCTGTATCTTATCGGGCATCTGTGCACTGAGTGCCCATTCCTCTCCTGAAGCTTGGGCTGGTGGCTCTGCCATTCTCTCTCCTTCCTGTGATCTCCTAGCAACTCGTCAGCTTGAGCTCCTGCCCACGTTCCTCCTCCCTTCTGTAGCGGCAGCCATTCTCCTCAGAAAGAGCCTCCTCTGGATATTAGAATCTACTTGTACTTCCTTTCCCATCCCCCACTTCCTTTCTCCTGTGGCCTAAATTATTTATAAGTTCAGGCTGTTTAAAAAACATAATCAGGGGCGCCTGGGTGGCTCAGTGGGTTAAGCCTCTGTCTTCGGCTCAGGTCATGGTCCCAGGGTCCTGGGATCGAGCCCCACATCCGGCTCCCTGCTCAGCCGGGAGCCTGCTTCCACCTCTCTCTCTGCCTGCCTCTCTGCCTGCTTGTGATCTCTCTCTGCCAAATAAATAAATAAAATCTTTAAAAAAAAAAAAAAACCCAAAACATAATCAAACATTTATCCAGTCCTTTCTGTGTGCTGGGCATGTGCTAAACACTCTGCCTTCATTCTTTCATTTACTCCTTACATGGCTCCTGGAGGTTGGTGCTATTTCCTAGGTACCTACACAGGACTCTTTCCCTTTTAAGATGGAAAAACAAGGTTTATGGAGGTGGAGAGGTTATGCCACTTGGAAGTTGCCAAAGCTAGAGTTGAACGGGGCTGTCTGACTCCAGAGCCCTGGTTCTTGACTGGCGTTCTAGGAAAACAAGGTGGGTCTCAGAGCCTTGTGGAGTTGCTAGTCAAATCTTCTAGCTTGTTCTCAAACTCCTGGCATTTGGAACCACCCCTGGATAGACCTCTTCCGTGCCATGTGGGTGGCCTGAGAGATTAAGTGTTGACAGTATAGCAATCCATAAGATGAATATACATTTTTGGAAACTTATTTTTAACCATGAGAAAAAGAAGGCTTTTGAAGAAAGACCTTGGCGGCCATTGCCAGCCAAGCAAACACTAAATCAACCCAGGGACAATGTTCTTTAAACACGTTTGCTGAGACTAAGGGGCAGATAGTTTACATGGATTCTGGGGAGCTGGCCACAAATGCAATGTGTCAGAGAGGCTTTTTTTGAGAGTTCCATATCTTTTTGGGTATAAGCTGTCCCTGTCCTTTAGCAGTCTGTAAATATTTGTGTAATTAATGTACGCTGGCAAATGTCTCAAGAGGAAAGCAGGCTTCATCAGGCTAAGCAAAATTGTAATTAGCAACACAAAAGAAAAAGGATTTGTCTCTTTCATCTCAGTGCTTAAAAACTGTCAGCATTTAATACAGCTGGAAGCTTCAGAAAGAATAATTTGCAAAAGCTGATTTTCCTAAGCTTTTAAGAGTTAGCCCTTTACCCTAGTATAAAAAACATTCACTTGAAAATTATTTTTTCCCTTCCCTACTTAACATTAATCCCGTTAATACTAATTATGAAAGGTGATGTAGACGGAATTAAACATGTTAGTTATGCTGTCAAAGGGAGTGTTTTGCATTGTGATATCCACAAAGTACCAGAGGAAGGAAAAACATGAGTGGCCCATCTTGTTTAGAAATGATTGCCTAAGTGATTGGAGAGGAAGAGGAAAGAAGTGGGCCTGCTGACACCAGCTGGGGAAGGAGGGCACCTGGCCCTATTCACTGCAAGCTGTGTGCTTTCTGTTCCTTCCTTGCAACTAGTGGGCTGCCTCACAAGTGGCCATGGCCTTGAAGGTCATGGAGAGCCTCTGAAGTTCCTGGGCCAGTGTTCTTGAGACCTGAGCACATCAGCGCCTTTGATCCTTTGCCATTCAATCTTGGGGTAAGATGGCTAGCCAGGTGTTAGTTTGTGTCCCCCTAAGATTCTTGTGTTGGAATCCTAGTTCCTAAATATGATGATATGTGAAGGTGGGGCCTTTGGGAGGTGATTAGATCATGAGGGTGGAGTCCTCATGAATGGACTCATGCCCTCATAAGAGACCTCTCAACCCCCCCAAAGCTCCTTCCCCTCTCTGCTGTATTCAAGTGAGAATACAGCAAAACGGTGACATCTATGATCCAGGAAGCTGACCCTCACCAGACATGGAATCTGCCAGTGCCTTGATGTTGGACTTCCCAACATCCAGGACTGTGAGAAACATTTGTTTGTTGCTTAAGCTGCCGACTTCATGGTGCTGTTACAGCAGCCTGAGCTGATAAGACTGTGAATAACCAAGTGTGCGAATAGTCAGTGCATTGCTGGCCCTTTGCTGGTTTTTCTCCAGCTGCTTAATTTAGGCCTCGAGCTGATCAGCAAGGCAGCCTTTTGATAGCAGTTTAACGCACCTGCATCAGAATATCCAGGCAGGTCATTAAGTGAGCAGATTCCAGGTTTCCATCCCAGGAATACTGGGTGCAGGGTTCTGCTTCATGCACAGATCCCCTGGGATCCTCAGGTAGGTACCCAGCACTTGCGAATCTCTTAAGTAAAAATGTCAGCTTCTACCCCTGACCTTAATTTTCCCTTCTGTACTGCCTCCTCTCAGCCTTTCTTGGGTGGCTAACCTGAAAGGGGATTAGATATTTCCCCCGGAAGCTCCTCCCTCGATCCTCCAGTGGAGGGACACCCCCTCATCTGCATTCTGGAGCAATGTATGCAAAGTTCCTCTGCAACCACTATTTTACTGGAGTGATTTGTTCACCTCCTCTGGGGAAAGCTCCATTTCGGGGTCATCTTTTTAGCCCCACCCCTAATCCAACCAATCCAATTTAGTTGGGACTCTCTCAGTGGTTGCTGCATTAATCCATCTTTGGCGTCATCAGAGCACTTCTGGGAGATCTCACTTGGGAGGGGCACAGACTGGAAGACACGATCAAAGACACAGTCCTCGAGGCAGAAAGAGTGAGGAGAGGGTCCAGTGGTATATCTTCCTTTCTTGCTCTTCTATAAGCTTCATGTCATTGTCCTCATTGTCATCTGTGACACCCACCTTTTTATTGAGTGTATTGTGGCAGGCATTGTGCTAACAAGCTCTTCGCATATATCATCTCATTTAACCTCCACGATGTTACTACCCTCCTTTGTAGAGGAGGAAATAGCAGGACTGCCCAAGGTCATGTCCATATTAAGTGGTCAAATGGCAGAACTAAGATTAGAACTCCAATGGGACTCAGAGCCAGATTTCAAAACACTAATGGTTAAGACACCTTTGTTAACTGTGCTGTGTTGGCTGAGATATGCTCAACCCACTTAATCCGGGACCAGCAATTTACACCAAACCTCTCAGACTGTTTATACTTCCCTCTCTTTCCCAAATTCTCCCTGAACCTCATGCCATCTACTTTGGTCAGACCATCAAAACCCAAGAAGTGGTCAGCCTTGTGTATCTATCCGTAGCTATAACACAATGTGCCCTAAATCTAAATCTTCGACATGATTTGGGTTTAAATGCTTAAAACACACTTATCAGAAACTTGCCATACATGTTTATAGTGCCTTATAAATCAAAACTCATGGCAAAGCCAACTCATCAGATCTGGCTTGTGTGTTTTTGACGGTGGGCCAAGTAATTTTTTAAAAAAGATTTTATTTATTTATTTGACAGACAAAGATCACAAGTAGGCAGAGAGGCAGCAAAGAGAGGTGGGGGAAGCAGGCTCCCCGCTGAGCAGAAAGCCTGATGTGGGGCTCGATCCCAGAACCCCAGGATCATGACCTGAGCCGAAGGCAGAGGCTTTAACCCACTGAGCCACCCAGGCGCCCTATGGGGCCAAGTAATTTTTAATGGCTGTTCATGCATTAGCCTGCAAGCTACTGGGGTTGCCATGCCCACATCAGTCCTGTGGGGGTAGCCGGGGCCTTCCAAGATCGGTGTGTTTGTGTTAATTATGAAGGAAAAAGAATAACTTGCCATCTGATCTCAAACAAAGCTCTGAGGTTTAGCAGAGGGTGATCTATGTATGTCCTGAGGGCACAGTGGCAGGGAGAAGTAAAATTCTCTTGGTGTCCCCTGGGGCTCTGAGGATGGGTGGGAAGAGCCAAGCTCTGAGGCTTCAATGCCCAGTAGCTCCTGAACCAACGAAAACATGCAAGCATTGGCTCCCATAATCCCTTTCTATCTATGCAGACAATTGAAAGGCTGCAATTCACATCTGAAGACACTTTGAGGGACGCCTGAGTGGCTCAGTCGGTTAAGTGGCTGCCTTTGGCTCAGGTCATGATCCCAAGGTGCTGGGATCAAGTCCCGCATCGGGGTCCTTGCTCAGCTAGGAGCCTGCTTCTCCCTCTGCCTGCCACTCTCCCTGCTTCTGCTTTCTCTCAGTCAAGTAAATAAATAAAATCTTAAAAAAAAAAAAAAGAAGAAGAAGAAGAAGAAGAAGACACTTTGAGAACAGAGAAGCAATCCTATTTTGTGGCTCAGAAGGCTCTTTTTTTTTTTTTTTTTTTTTAAGATTTATTTATTTATTTGACAGACAGAGATCACAAGCAGGCAGAGAGACAGGCGGAGAGAGAGAGAGGTGGAAGCGGGCTCTCTGCTCGGCGCGGCTCGATCCCAGGACCCTGGGATCATGACCTTAGCCGAAGGCAGAGGCATTAACCCACTGAGCCACCCAGGCACCCCACAGAAGGCTCATTTAAAATGCAGACGGGCATAAAACATCTACCATGTAAATCAAGGGCAACATGTCATTTCATGAGAAGATATTAAGGTTAAGAGGTGCTTAAACAGGTGTCTTCTGTGGAAGACACAGAAGACAATATACCTGTTTTTTCCCTAATTCCTTGTAGGACTATTCTGTATTAGTGGTTCCACATTCAGAAGTGCAAAGGGCGAGCAGCAATGTACAAACAAGGGAGTTTTGCCCTCCAAACTGAGCTTTTCAGACCTTAAGATGCACCTGGATCCCCCTGGGGACCTGGTTACAGGGCAGATTCGTGTTGAGCAGGTGTGGGGCGGGGCCCAAGACCCCGCATTTCTGACAAGCTCCCCGGGGATGCTGACGTCACTGTGCACACACTCACACACTCCATGCTGCAAGACTGAGTGACCTATCTACAAGACAAACTGTCAACGAACTTCTGATCTATGTGTCTTTGAAGAACTGTTAAGGATCCCATTCCTTCAGAAATTAGAGATACCTGGGCTGAAGCTCCTTGTCTCCTGGCTAATGACACGATGAACTCTTACTTGAACCTGGTGATCATTACAGCTTCTCCCTTGGCCTGATATTTGCTGGAAAGGGGCATGGAAGATGAAAGGCTAGGAGGGAGACATCTGCTCCTCCAGAGTCTAAAGGCAGTCTTTGGTTCCCAGAGCAGCTGGTGCCAAGATTTTCAGGCGATGGGCTGCAAGACTGGACAAAATAGAGGATTTGTCACGTAGGGCCTGTGCCCTTCCAGAGGACATAATCTTCCTTCTCCCAGAGGGGCCTTCCTTTCCTGGAGGTTTTAAACCACTGAACTCCAGCACTTTGAGACCTATTTTGGGCAATTCATAAACACAATAGACTTAGCTGGTTTATGGAAATTCGCTCAGAAAAAAGGCCCAGGACAGAGCTTAAAGCTAACTGTGAATGTATTAACAGTTAACACTTAAAATAGGCTAATGGCACCTTGAGAAAAAACAAAGAGAAGCCCAGATTTGAGCCCATGATGCCAGTGAGGAGAGCACAGGCCACTGGCTTCCTTGGGAGCCAAGATGAGGCTCTGTCTATTACCCCTGCAAGGGGCAGGTGGGTTGTACATAACGGGAACTAGGAATGTGTGTTCACCAGGATTGCGTTCTTATCAGAATTCTGGTTTATAGGAAGATCAGAAAGTTTAAGAATGGAGGTGTTGACTGACTATATACGAAGGAATATTCATTATTTGTGAGCTTAGTACCTATGATCACTCAGAGAATTTTTAACGGAACCCTAAACCCTGACACTTGGGATCTTTAATGAATCTTATAAGGGGAAGAACTAGAATGCTGTAATTTCTACTTTCAGTTACAATGCTCTTAAGCCCATTTATTTCTACAAGAGGTTCCTTTAGTAGGATAGTCTGATTTCCAAAGAATGGCTGGTGAATTCTGAGAACGGTGGGGAGGATGCTTGTTGATTCTTGATTCATGATCTGCACTTAAATTTTGTACATTTGGTGTATTGTAGATGGCAGGAAACCAGGGACAGATTGAATAAACTGGCCCTAAATTAGTTTTCTTATTGAAACAAGATAACTTCTACTTGCTCTGATTTTATTGCCAAATTAATAAATGGTAGCCCATGGCAAATAGCTTTCTAATTAACCCTTTATGTGAAGAATTTCAGCTTCCAAAGGGACTTATTGCTGTATTCGTGTTCCAGCTTCAAAAGAGACATGAATTATATTTTGTGTGGAGGTGAAGTCAGTGGGGTTGATTCTTACCATGTTTTTCCATTTTTCCACTGCTATAAAAAACTTTAGAAGGAAAGCAAACTGAGCAGGTTAGGAATTAAGCAACCAGATTTTAATCAATAAATATGAATATCTGTGTGTTAACCAGTTATTGGGTCAGAATAGAATTGTCAAAAATTCAAAAGGTAACCTTGAAAACAAAGTGCAAAAATCTTTGCCATAAACTTTTCCCCTACAGAGAATTAGAGGCAACAAAAAAATTTAACTCAGAATAAGGATTGGAATAACCTAAAAAATTCCAGGTAGATTTCAAAGCTAAAAAAAGATTATTTTGCACATAGTAGGCAATACGGAGATGATCTGGCAATTCCATGAATAAATCGAAGGGAGGAATTGTTGCACATCAGGGAACAGGATACTTCTATTCATCTTACGGGCCGTTCTGATATGCATTCCTTGTTCCTGCTCTGTCTCCCTAGGCTTTGCTGTGCTCTGTATTTGCAGGAAATCACATTTCCCAGGGCCCTTGCAGCTGGCTTCCAGGTAAGGCACAGAAGGAAGACTCAACGGCAGGAGAGATGAAGGCAGGGTATCTCTTCATATCTGACCCAGCTGGTCTTGCCTCATCTCAGGCCAGAGCTTTGTCTCTGCCATGGCTCCGATTCCCAATTCTTGGAGATCTCAGCTCTCACCAGGCAGCCCCCATGACCCTTCCGGCTCCTGTGGGCTACCCCAGTTTCTGGATCGAGGGGACCACACCTTTTCATAGTCCTAGGTGGTCATAGATTCCTTTTATTTGGCTTCTCTTTTACTATTTTTGTAGGTCAATTTCCTCTGTTAAATTCCTTTTATTGAAATACCTAAAACGGTTTCTGTTTTCTATCTGATACATGTTAGAATCACGAACATGCCACCCCGCGGCCCCCTATCACACCCCCGCTTTATCTGGGAAGTTTTGCCTGAGAATCTGTCCTAAGCCAGTGAAAAATCACTCAAATCACACTCAATACCCACTTTCTGCAACACAGGTGAAGACAGCCTGCTTTTTTCCAAGCACTGGAATGCTCTGGGCCAGGTGGACCCTGTCGGCCGTGTCAACACAATCATGGTGGACACAGCAAAGAGTCTGTAGAGGTTGTTTCTGTTGTATGTACTAAGTGGGACAACAAGGAGAAAGACATGAACAGAAAACGAGTCTTCAGAAGAAATGACAAAGCCATCGAATGGGTAACATTGTAAAAAATAAAAAAATCTCCAAAAACAGTAAAAATGTAATAAGACAGCACCAGAAAGTTTTCTTCCTGAATTAAAATCCTTTAGAATTTCCAGGGATAGACCATTAAAAAAAAAAAGAAAAGACTCATCAACAAATGATCCATAGCTTTTCCGCTTGAATGCATCCCTGAAATGGTTATTTTTTCAGAAGTAGAGTTCCTTGGTGAGCATGGAGACCACACACGGGATCTGCTTCTTCTCATGGAAGTGGGGGTCATCAGACTGGGACTCGAAGTGCCTGGCCACCCTGTTGTTCACCCTGGTGAGGATATGCAAGATCTCCAGGCTCTTGCCATGCTCGTTCAGGGTGGAGCAGAGGGCTTGTACAAACCAAGACCCACTTCCTGGGTTCCTCCATGAGTAATAGCCTTCAACAAAACAGAAAGGAGACGATCAAATCAGCTGAGCTGGCCGCTGCCCCACTACTCTTCTCTGCATGCAAGTTCCCCGTGAGAATTATGCTGTGTGCGTGGAGAGCAAACATCTTGGGTTTAGAAGGCTGCATGAAAATGCCCAGCGTAAGTGTTCTTGCACAGATAAATATGAAACCCCTAAGTGTGCAGGAGACAAATGGGCACATGGAATGTTCCAAAGGAAATGCTCGAGAAGCACTCTGGAACTCCTCCCTGCCCTTGGCGCTGGGGGGTGTCGGGGGTGGAGAGCTACTTTCTAATCCAAGCCTCAAGAGAGGAATTTGCAGCAGAGAAGAGTCACAGAGATGTGAGGTTGCTGGCTTTGAAGCAGGAGGCAGGGGACAAGTTGTCAGGGAATTCTAACATGCTGGAAAAGGCACAGATGTGGATATCCCCCCTAGAGCCTCCAGAATATTCCTTCTGGGATTCTCGTCACTCTGCCAACCCATTTGCAATTCTGGCCTTCAGAACTGTAAGATAATAGGCTTGTAAGGTCTGAAGCCACTGTGTTTCGGGTAATTTATCACTGCAGCAACAGGAAACCCATACAGCCGCCACCCTCCATTCTGATGGTGGAGTGCCCCTGCCTAGTTCACAGGGAATGGACCTGATACCTGGAACTGTAGAATAGGCGAAGAGGAAGTCGGCTTCAACTGGGATCTTATATCGAGGATTGGCATCTGTGTCATTGATCGGCCCCGAGTCGGCCTGGACCCCATCATCGAGCTCTGTCCCCCGGCAAGCCTAAGTACCAAAGCAGAGATCACTTCCTGGAGTCAGGAATAGGGACATTTGAGCTCTTCATGGCTGCGTCCCGGTGCCTAGGGATCCACTCGGTGTGCCCTAGTGGCTCAATAAACATTCGATACAGAAATACACAATGAATAAAGCTTGTGTCAAATTAGCAAGCAAAGCAAATGAAAATATCGCAGTGTCTTAAAGAAACCCTCACAAGCCCTGATCTGATGCAAACAGAGGTGCCAAGCACAGCAGGGTAGAGAAATGAATCCTAGATTTGCAAATCTCAACTGAAACAGCGCATATATCTGTAAAAGTGCTAGAACCCGTCACTCTGTCATCACCATCTTTTCCTCTTTTAACGGCACCGGCTTTGAAAAGGGATTACCTGAATGAAGAAGAGTTTGGGTTTCTCTAGAAGGCTTCTGCATCTGTCCCCCCTAAAATGGGCCGTCAAGTCCTTTATTGCTGTCACGCCATCTGTCCCATAAATTAAATTCTCCTCTCCGTGGCTTAGCAAGATGCAGGCGAAGCAAGCAGAATTTCTGTGGTCCTCTTCAGAGGCTGCGAGCAAGCAGTTTGAGGATGGAAAGATTAAGATGTAAGTCCTTAGTGGGACCTCCAAAGGGTTCTCCCTCCCAGCCTGGCAGGGGCCACCGACTGTCAGACAGGTGTGCAGGGGAAGAAGCACCTCTCTGGAGGGAAGGAAGCCCAGCGGAACGAAGTTAGAGACAGGGAGAGTTTTAGAATTCTCACACGGTCTGAAACCTAGAGGGGACTGCCTCTTGAGGTGTGCCCCGCTGTGTGGGAGGGGTTCAGGCGTCTGCTGGGAGGCAGCATGGGGGCAGTGGGGTGCTGAATGGGCACAGCCCTCGTCTCTGTTAGGTCTGCGACACCGGGCAAGTGACGCTGCCATTTTGTGCCTTAGTTCCCATCTCTGCAAAGTCTGTTTAAAACATAAACATCTGAAATATAGGGAGATGATTAATCTCTCCCTGCCACCAGGGAAAAGCAGACACTTTCACTCCATTCTGGACAGAAAGATACTGACTTGTTCCTTCCCTATGAATTAGCTTTTGGAAATCGAGACTGTTCTATAGATACCAAATGTATCCCTTGCTGTCCTACTTGCGGATTTCATCTGTTTGGGGAGCGACTGCAGTTTCCTGAAAAGGTCTCAGCCTGGCCCGGAGCAGCCCAGAGGAAGGAAAGGCTCCCAGGGCTGAGATCACTGTGTGCCAAGCTGCCCTCCCGAGACCCCTGGCAGGCTGCCCCTTTCCCGGACAGGGAGGAGGCGGGCGGGGAGCGGGGAGGAGGCAGGCACGCACCTTGCTTCAGCAGGTCCTGCATCTTCGCACAAGAACAGTCATTATGGACGACCACATCAAAACCCAGGTTTCTGAAGCACTTGAACAGAGCCTCGGCATCTTTGTCTGTTCCATTGCGGACGCCCATTCCTGTGGGGACGAAGGCCACGGTGAGCGATCCCCGGCTGAGAGCGGCCTGCCAGCCACCTCCCGTCCCGGTGCTCAGCACCAGCCTCTTGGGCTCTGGTGTCCATGCTCCCAGGGTCATAGTTTAAATGTGCAACTGCGATAAGAATCCAACTCCAAGGAGAAGGTCATTCAGCCTGAGCACGGAAGGTGTGCCTTTCATGGCAACTCTCTGCCTCAGTCAAAACCAACAACAGCCCTGGATTCTTAGCCCTTCGGTCCAAGTCCCACATCAGCTAATGCATGTGGTGGGACCTCAGACTCGAAGTTCCCGATGTCCCTCATGCCTTCTTCCTGGACATGTAAGTAGCATCAGTGACATACCCCCCCCCCCCGGCACGTCCCTTCTCTACGCATAGTCTGATACAAGCTGAGGATGACAGAAGGGGATGGGAGAGGCCAGTTCGGGGTCCTCAGCACTGACCTGTCCTTTTGTCGAAGTTCTTGTTGTTTATGATGATGCACTTGCCCACCTTCTCGAAATTCATGTTATACTGGTATGTAGGCACTCGCTCCTGGGCTGTCTTGATTGATTTCCCCGGGTCATTTTTCTTCTTCTTACTGGGGAAACAGAAAGCCAGTCAGGGGCTGTGGGAGATGTGGGGACAGGAATGGCCTCCTGACTCTACGGTGAGCATGGAAGGGGCGCCCAGGAGAGCCGGAACCTCTGTAAGAACAGGCGCAAGGGGGCAGTCGGCTCCGTTTAAAAAATCGTATTTAAAATGAACAGGATCTCCTGCTCTGTTTCGTCAGCTGTCGCAGAGAGGAAAGCTAAAGCAGCAGCGCGAGGAGCTGCGCTGACACGCCCATCGGCACAGCGACAGGGCACCGGTGACCCCGAGAACGGCACCTGCCACCCTCCCGCGTAGCTGCTGGGAACCGACGTTGTACTTCCATTGGGGAAAACTGGCAGAATCGACCCCAACTGAGTTGAAACACATCCTAGGACAGAGCAACTCCAGTCCTGGGAATACACCCTAGAGTGGAGCAAACGCGTTTGCAGAAAGGACACAAGTACGCATGCGCCCAGCGGGGCGGTCCAGCAAGGACCCCCCCCCCCCCCCCAGCCGCGAGGAACCCCAAACGCCCATTCCCAGTGAACAAGCCGCTGAATACGCGTGCGAGGAGAGACTGCGTGAGGAGAGTGAGCAACCACGGCACCGCGGACCCGGTCTCACAACGACACTATTGAATGAAAGAACCCACACTCAGAACACTATTACCTGCGGTTAGACACGGTGCCGTTAAAAAGGGGGAAAAAGGCGCAGCGACTTAAAAAAGAAAGTAATCCCCTTCCTATCTCCTAACAACGACTGTCCAGTTTACCAAAGTCTGGCACAGAGGCTGGAACATGCAGCATCATTGAGAGGACACAGAAAACAATGTCAAGTGTGAGTGGAAAGCAGCCGTGCTGGTCATCCATGGGAATGGAAACACCACGAGAGAAAAGATTTTTTTTTTTAATCTGTTGTGAAAAATTCCTGAATCCCCAATATCTAGAACAGTGCCTAGTATATAAGTTGTTCCATAAATTTTTTTTAATACACTACAGACCAATATCCCTTATGAGTACAGATTAATTAATTTATTTATTTATTTTTAAGAGAGAGAGAGACAGCACACAAATGGGTAGGGGAATCTTTTTTTTTTTTTTTAAGATTTTATTTATTTATTTGACAGAAAGAGCCAAAAAGCACACGTGGGGGGAATGGTAGAGGGAGAGAGAGAAGTAAGCTCCCTGCTGAGCAGGGAACCTGATGTGGGACTTGATCCCAGGACACTGGGATCATGACCTGAGCTGAAGGCAGACGGACGCTTAACCAACTGAGCCACCCACGTGCCCCAAGAAGCAGAGTATCTTAAGCAGACTCCATGCTCAGCGTGAAGCCTGATGCAGGGCTCAATCTTATGGCCTTGAGGTCATAACCTGAGCTGAAATCAAGAGCTGGATGCCCAACTGACTGAGCCAACTGGGCACCTAAAGTCAAAAATTCTTGAGAAAATATCAGCAAGCCGAATCTGGCGATCTATGAGTAGGATTACTCATCATCACCAAGTGTGACCAATTTCAGGAAATTAAAGTAGTTTAACATCCAAAAATCAATTAATGTAATCCATCACTTTAATAGACAAAGATAAAGGACAAAAATCAAATAATCAGCTCCACTGATGCAAAAAAAAAAAAAAAAGCAATTGACAAAATTCAATACTCTGTAATGATAAAAATGCTAAATAAACTAGGATTCCATTGGATCTAACTCAACCTGAAAAGGGCATCTATGAAAAACTCACAGATAATATCATCTTTAATGAGGAGACACTGAATGCTTTCCCTATAAGGTCGAAAACAAGTCAAACATGCCCACTCTGGCAGCTTCTGTTAAATACTGTATGAGAGGTTCTCATCTGGGCAGTTAGGTTAAAAAGATGTATTCTAGGAATGAATGCATCCAGTCTTGTGCCCTCATTTTACAGACATGGAAACAGGTGCACAGGACGGTAGGGGTTGTTCAAGGTCAGCCAGGCAGAGATGAGCAAAGTGAGACCCTGAGACCACCACGTGGGCCTCAGGTGATGTCAGCCTCTTGAGTCGCCCCCACACCCCAGAACATTTGTAAGAAGACTCATCCGCCACTGCCCCCAGATTCTCATCAAACGTTGGAAGGAGTAGAGTGAAAATAAAAACTCAGCTTGTTACCTGACAAAGGTGGGCCTTTCACCTTGAGTATCACTGAACCTCGCCTGTTGTAGTTTCTCAGAACCTCTGGAAGGATGTGGTCTTTGCTGCCACCCCTCCTACCCGGGTCCAGGTCACAGTGTGGCTCTGTGGGTCCAATCTCCAGAGTGCTTACTGCTGTCTCTCAACGGCAACCCCGCTCTGTCCTCCACTTCTCTAAGGCCAACTGTCTTCTGTGACATCATCTGATGTCTAAAAGAGAAACAGCCTTCACCTTCTCCAGATTTTTCCTCCCTGCCCTTGCTTCATGCTTCTTTCCCCAGGGAGGCCGCACAAATGAGCGCTGGGCTGGGACACAGGCATCTGCCCACAGGACCCTTCACAGAGCCCTGACCTCCTCTCCTGGAAAACAGAGCCTTCTGTGACCTTCGCGGAATGACGCCGTCAATTTCGTGGGCAGGAAATACTCTCGTGGAGTCCTCTCCCTCTCCTGAGCCTCCATAAAAGCTCAGTGGAGATGCATATCAGCAAAGCGAGCTTCTGCAGTGTTCAAGGACATGCCACGCACGGGGGAGCAGGATTTACTTCTGAATTCCCTGACAATGACCCATCCCAACAGTGTCCTCTGTGCATATGGAAAATTATCTGTAAGTGGTCTTTCACATGCACATAAAATCTTCAGTTTATGCCTCTGAAGGAGGTGGAAGCGGCTCCACTGTACCCATTCTATAGGTTATAATAACCTCTAACATTGGTCAGGGCTTACGAGGGACCTTGTTGAAATTCTGCCTGCATTTTCTCATTGCCTCTTGACAGGTCTTTAGCTAACTGAAGACCACTCAAAGACTAGGGCTGAGTCTAACAGTCTGGAGGTCTTTAAGAGATAAAACTCTACTTCTGCAATATGAATTATTCTAAAACAAACTGTACAACAACATCCAAGTAAGAAACTCATTGTGATTATTTTAACGCTGCTGCCATCAGCCCATCCACAATGATAAGTAAAACAAAATTGGTGAGCCTCTTTTATAAGAAAACTGGCTTGGCTGTAAGTTACAGGAAACAAAAAAGGACTCCATTTCTATTAGAATAGATTTGGGAAGTAAACTTTTTTTAAAAAAGGAATACAAAAGGGGAATAAAGATATACACCCTTTAAAGAAAATACTTTCCATGGCTACAAAAAGTACCTTAAAATTGAATCCAAAATGTGATTCTTATCCCTGGTAAACATTTCAAAAGGGAGGGAATTCCCTTACCTAGCCTGCCCCTATCTTGAACTCTCATTTTTCAAAACGATAAGTATTTGCTTCCTCTTTCTGGATTTGAGTCAGTCAATATTTATTTTTCCTTCTAACCCAAAGAGCTTTTTGCTAAGCCCAGGTCTTCCCAGACCACAGATGTGTCTTAGGGAACAATCCATTCCATCCACTCTGGCCGCTTCTGACCTCGTCTTTCTAAGAGGGACCAGCCTGGGGAAAACACTGTCTGTAGCTTAACTCTGGGGAAGCAACGCCTGTGACCAGTTTAAAGCACATAACTGGAGAGACAAACAAAAGGAAGAAATGATGATCAAGATGCAGAAAGCACCAGGAAAAAAAAAAAAAGTGGACCAGAGTCCACGACATAAAAGATACATTCTTCCAGCATCAGAGTCCAAGTCTGCCGCCTACTACTAGTTGCAAGGCTTTTGAGCACCCTCTCCTGGGGATTAGGGCCCTTTCTGTTCCACTTTCCCTTCAAGACCCCACGAGAGCCGTGGCTTCACTTCCATTCTGCTAATTCTGGCTGCAACGCTGCTGCAGAGAAAGAAGTATTGCCTCCCATTTAGGATGAGAAATGAGTTCCGAGAGGCAACTGTTTTAGGGCAGCTGCTGGTGGCTGCTTCTGCATGCACCTGGGGCAGTGGTCTGCCTTGAGTATTTCTCTTGTGTGTGACACCTCACGCTACCTGGAAACACGTGGGACTGGCGAGTCTTCTCCCTTTCCCCCCACCGCTCTTACTTCCAATCGTCAACCTTAAGAGCATGCCTCAGTTAAAAGACCTGGAGGGCAGACAGGACTTTGTCCAGCAGGCCACTCCCATCAGGACCTGAAGGACAGGTGGAAAGATCTAGTTCAGCCTCTGCTTCCTGGTTGAACCATGCGGGGGAGGGTCTTTAGTCCGAATAACACAGCCCTGCAAGAAAGCACAAGGAAGTTCCGTGTGTCCTGAGGTGGGATGATTTCCAGAACGCAAACGAAGCATGAAAGAAAACAGAGGGGCAGAACAATGAGAATAGTATACTACCCTTTGGGGAAAAAAAACGAGGGGAAAATACCGTATCTTTATGTTCGCTTATATTTGCATAAAGACTCTTGAAGGGTCACATAATGGATAAACCCATTAATTCCAGGGCTGGACGGCTGGTCTTTGAAACCTGGTTCTACCACGTAGCTGAGTGATCACGGGCAAGTTACTTAACCTCTCTAGGCTTTGCTTCCTCCTTTGTAAAAAGGGTAAAATTATATCATCTGCTTCACAGCCTGTGAACAAGTTGATATTCACAAAGCATTTAGGACGGTGTGCGGCCAGCAGTCGACAGGGCACAAATGTTATTGTTATTACTAATGGTATTTGTTGTATAGAATAACGAGTGGTCGCCCGTGTGATGGGGGCCAGAGGCGAGGACAGCAGGAAGGAGGAAGAACGTGACCGTATCTCTTTTTTAGTACATGTGAATCACTTATTGAAAAGGTTAAAATACAGATTATTTAGTAGTTAAAAATCACCTGCTGCAAATGGATTTCATTTTCTGGCCTATTTTGAAGATTACTGGATTCTTACTTTTTTGTGCTACTCGTTCCAAGGGCTCCTAAGAGACCCCGTGATTCTGTGTTTCACTGTGATTTCACATGTGACTTTATTCTCCAGTCTTCTGAGCTTTCTCCTCTTCTGTGTCAGTAACAACGGTGTTGTTAAATACAGTCACAGTAAGTACCACTTTGGAAGGCTCACTGCCTTGTACACATGACCCCGTAGGTCTTTCCAACAACTCTGTAGGGTACTGGCCCCATCCCATAGGAAAAGATGACACGAGCTTGTCTGAGAACACAATGCCAGACTTGGGTGAAAGCCCAAACTCAGTCACAGGTCCAAAACCAACTCCCCTATTCCAGCATTTCTTGCCTCTGTTAACGATCCAGATTCCAGGACCTTGTCCTAGACTTAGAGAATCAGAGCGTCCTAGAGATGCCCACACCCTCTGACGTGTGAGGGCCTCAGCACTAGCCTGTCTTCCTACCACTTGGGCCCTTTTTAAAAAAAAGATTTTATTTATTTATTTGAGAAAGAGAGAGAGAGCGTGAGCACGTGGTGGGGAGGGGAGGGGCAGAGGGAGAAGGAGAAGCAGACTTCCTGCTGAGCAGGGTGCCTGATGTGGGGTTCATCCCAGGACCCCGAGATCATGACCCAAGCCAAAGGCAGACACTTAACCGACTGAACCACCCAGGTGCTTCTGCATGGGCCCTCTTGACTCTGACATTTCACTGCTGAGCCCCATGCTGGGCAGAAGAGTCAGGGGCCCTCTCCTGTCAAAGGCCACTTCCCATGTGGAGACAGCCTTCAGGACCCTTGGTTCGTGGCCAGAAGGTCGAACCAGGTACACCTTGGGAAGCACGGCCTGTGCATGGTGCCCCGTCGGCAGCAGCAAGACTGTCTGCAGGGTCCTGTGTGTGATTTACAATTTCCTGCAAGGTCTCCTAGGGGTGCCAGGCAAACAGAATAGGGGCGTGGGCTGCAATTACTTGAACACCACAACCGAAATGCTCCCAGGAAATGCCACCCCTCTTCTGCCTCATTTGCCCAGTGTCTGGAGAGTCCTCTGGATGGCCTTGGTGGCACAGTAACTGAGAGTCCAGGGCAGGAAGCTTTGCAATCCCCGAGCCAGCAACTCATGAAGAGTTACTGTCTGTTTGGAAATCAATTGCTGGAGCCAAGCAGATCCTCAGATAAACAACTGCTGTTGGACAGGGGCAAAGGCCTCTGGGGCTCCAAAGAGATTGTGGTCATTAATTAGCCATTGCAGAAAGATGCCAACAGTCCACAGCACGGCAGGCTCTCCTGGGGCTGGGGAACGAGAAGGACACTAAGAAGCTTTCAGGGATTCCAGATGAGCCATTTCTTTAGCTGGTGATCCTCCCCCAGAGATAAGATCTTCTAAAAGTGGCCATTTTCCCTGCCCTGAGTTCAGAGGACTTTTCTGCGGAAGATCAGGGAACACGCGTGCATGGCTATGGCACAGTCCCCAAAAGGGAGGGTGCGTGGAGCTGCTTCCAGGACTAGATCGATGGAAGCGAGCCCTTCCCCTGAATCTGACCAACGGTGCAAACGGATCAGGAACCCCTTCCCATTTCCCTACGTCACCAGCAACAAGGATTGTTAATGTCTGTGTGATGCTTTATGTTTTACAGAGCCTGTTCAAAATCATTATCCCACTCATCCTGCAAAGGACAGATGAGAGACGTGCAAAGACACAGCAAATTAAAGCTGGCCATGGTATTTTTTTAAGTCAGATTCTAATATTTCTGGTTCTACCTGCTCTCCACCCCCTCACCCCTTCTCCTCTGTCTCTGCTAATTCTCTGCTGATAAACCCAGCTTTTATCTTGAACTTTTTCACTTTCTGAAGACTTTGGCCAAGATTACCATGCTGAGAAGAAACACAGGATTCTTGTTTTGAAACCTGCTATTAATTGCAAGGCTCATGATAAACCAGAAGAGTGAATTAGAAGATCCAAATCCTCTTAAAAGATCCTGTGTTTCACAACTGGCTACAGATTTAAAAAAATAAATCTGGCTGTGAAATCACTGTTCTTAGGGCCAGAGAAGCAAGACTGCACTAACCAGGACAGGCTGGCTGAAGGACTTCGCAAGTGTTTGTAAGTGTGCACTAAAATGCAATAGGAAGTTCATGTACAGCCATGCTTCCTAACCATCTTTCTCGTTTCTCTGTGCTGCCTCTCCTTACCAGTATGAGCAAGGACCGTTCTCTTCTCTTCCCAAACATGTTCAGATTAGCTCAAATATCTGCTAGGAACAAAGATCAAGACAACATTGATTCTCAGAAAGAAACTAGATGACCCTCACTTCTTAGGTTAGAGACCCATTATTTTGGAACCTCAAATTCCACAGTGCAAGGCCAACTCAACAAAGTCAGGAGGCAAAAAATTACAACCAAGCTCTGATGGTTGTTTATATAAAGAGACGTCCTTGAAGAGCCTACAGCAACTTGTATCAGAAAACATTACAGGATATAAATACTCTGCCTCCTTTACGAAGAAGTAAAAAACCTCAGAAAGTGCACAATGAATTTTTACAATCCAGTCTGGGTGTGAATGTAATTTTCCCCATCACCGAGTGGATAAATACAGGTTTTATCCTCTTAACAGATCCCCTAGGCTGCTCGAGATGTGAATTATACCTTTCTATATTTGGAAGGGGATAGAAACATGCAAACCTGCTACTGTTTATTTTCTAAAGCGTCTCCATGAATAGGATCCCCAGAAGCTCTATCTGTTTGCAGACATTCATCAGCAGGAAAGTAAACACACCACCAGGCACACATTTCCCCAGGGCTGTTTCATTCGGAACTAGAGCTCTGGTTTTCGTAGCTGCTTTGTCTAAATATTTTTGGGATGATTCATTCATGGTTTCAACATCTGAACGGCGGGTATCCCCGACACTCCTGACATACCAAGGCACACAGCAAGGCAGAGAGGAAAGGTAAGAGTGAAGGTCGTACCTCGTATCTCCATCCGGAAGCACCCCCCTGTGCATCAGAACTAGGCTTCGTCCGGCAACTATGGGCAGTGAGTTTCCTTCTTCTCTGTAATAATAAAAACTCAACATGCTCGGGGCTCAGCGGGGGACAGCAGACTGGCACAGCCCGCCCAGCCCTGAAGGCCCGTGACTGAATCAGCAGTGAACTACAGGCTGGAGTTTTCCATGGGACCATTCACACTGGGGCTGGGAAAGTCACACTGGCCTCCGGCTTCTCTGCTGACCGGCAGAAATGCCCAGGCCCACACTGATGCATGCTCCCCGCTCTGGGACAGCTCCCTAGAGAAAAAGTGACTTTCTAGGAGCGTGAGATCCGAAGGGTGGGGGGACCCCCAAACGTCCACAAAGATACAACCAGCAGCACCATTTGTAAGAGTGAAAACATGGAAAGAGGGGAACGGCTAAGCCAGAGACTGTCAGTAGAGTAACACGCCACACAGCTTGTTAAAGTGATGAGCTTGCAAAGGCGGGTGAACCCATGCAAAGTGCCCATCCACAAAAGGGGGCAGAACGGCACACACAGAAATGGCAAAGTATGTGAAATTATATGCAAGTAAATGAACAAAAATAGGAGGTGACTCTGTGACGAATAGGAGTTCAAATTCTTTAGGCTATTTTCGTCCTTATAAAAGTACTCAAGGTATTAACACAAATACTAAAACAAAAGGCTACAGAGGCAGGCCAAAACACCTTAATTTTCAAATAAGGCAGATAAACCTTTTTCAATCGTCTTGAATAAAGGGAGTGATCCAGGAGTTCCTACCCCTTTCCTATCTCACCCCTCCAAACGCAATGAGGAAAATGTGAACACATGGAAATGAAACAAATGGTTTAACGATGCTCTCCGCAACTTCCTGGTTCAAAGTCACGGCCAGGGGAAGGTGTGGAGCTCAGCACCTGCTACCCCTCGGCAAACTGAAACATTTGCCATCCTCAGGTCTGTGAACAAAGGGAAAAGCATCTCTGTACATCCTTTTCTGAAACTCAAATTTGCAAGCATACACCTACTTTGGGAAACAAAGTTGGTTTAAAATAGGCTGGAGAGAAAAACAGTTCTTCCCCCAAACTTATCCACGTGCACGCTTCCCTCCTCCCCACAAACAAGGAAGCACCGAGACCTCTGACAATAAAAATTAATAAAGGGGCACCCGGGTGGCTTCGTTGGTTAAGTGACCGACTCTTGATTTCGGCTCAGGTCATGATCTCACAGTGGTAGGATCGAGCCCCACCTCGGGCTCTGTGCTAGGGCTCTCTCTCCCTCTCTCTCTGCCCCGCCACCCCCTGCTCAGGCATGCTCTCGCTCTCTCTACTACAGAAAAAAGAAAAAAAAATTGATAAAAGACTGAAAAAAAAAAAATCAGCCGGGGGGGGGGGTGCGGATCAAGGACAGGATTCCCTTTTAAGAGCCTGAAACTCATGTCTGTATTATGGCTACAGGCTCCAGAACTTAGAGTGGCTAACAGGACCCACCTGCGCTCTGACAGGCTCATTGCATTTATCCTTTCTGCCTTCAGAGGAACGGCAGACTCTCTGGCACAGAAGCGTGCCAGACAGAACAACCTGAGCTCTCCAGCGAGCTTGGGGTTTGAACATGCAAGGCCTCGCTGTGCCTCTATTACTTGTGACCACCTGTGCCCCAGAGAAACAAGAGGCTTTGGTTTCATAGTACTCCTTCCTTCCTCCCCACCTTCCTTTCTTAACAACTTTAATTATTTATTTTAGATGGGGGCAGGGGCCAGAGGGAGAGGCAGAGAGAATCTCAAGCAGACTTCTTGCTGAGCTTGGAGCCCGACAGGGGGCTCGATCTCATGACCCTGAGATCATGACCTGAGTGGAAACCAAGAGTTGGATGCTCAACCTACTGAGCCACCCAGGCGCTCCTTATAGTACTTCTCTATAACTAGACTTGCTTCTAGAATAGTGATTTTTTAAAGTTTTTTTTTTTTTTTTTTATAATTTTATATGTCAGAGAGAGAGTGTGAGTGAGCACAAGCAGGGGGAGCAGCAGGCAGAGGGGGAAGCAGGAGCTGGATGCGAGATTCGGTCCCAGGACCCTGAGATCATGACCTGAGCCGAAGGCAGCCGCTTAACAGACAGAGCCACCCAGGTGTCCCAAGAAGAGTGTTTTAACGTTTTCATTACTATGAAAACCTGATCATTGACTCGCCTTGTTTTCTTTTAACCCTCCAGCTCACTTCTCCCTTCTAGGAGAGCAATGACCTAAAACAACTGGCATGTGTGGAGCTTCAAAGTCTCTAGACTCCGAGACCCTGTTTCAGAAGCGTGGCTCTCTGCTCCTGTAACGGGACTTGGCCCTCTTTATCAGAAAACCCATCGCCAGCCCTGCTGGAACGCGTCCATCCCTCGGCTGAAGTGAGGCAGAAAGGGAGCAAGTTCAATGAAGAATTAAATCTGCTGACCCACTTGGGCAGGAGAGAAAACCCGCGCTGCGGGGGGATTAATGTGGCTGGAAAGCTCCGTACCACCACGGTCAGGACTGGCGCTTGAAATAAGGGGCGGAGGACTGGACCCCAAGTTAGAGCTGGGTGTCGGGTCCGGGCTTGCTGGGTGACCGTGGGTAAAGAGAGCACTTGACCTCCCTGGTCTTAACTTTCCTTGACCATTAGAGGAGGAAGAATTGGGAGACTTCCCATTTTCTGGAGTCTTCCAGTGTTAACCTTACAATGGGAGGATTCCTCCCCCTCGGGAAGGATGTTGGTTTCTTCTCCTCATCACTCCGTTCAGCAAACTGAGTTACTTTATTCAAACCTCACAGAAAATCCCATGGGCGGGTATTCATATCCCCATTATGCAGAGGACAAAACTGAGGCTCAGAAAAGTCAAAGGACTTGCTAGTCCCTCAACAAGTGATTGGGAGACCAGGACTAGAACCTGGGAA
The DNA here is from genome assembly GCF_022355385.1 of Mustela nigripes. Lineage (NCBI taxonomy): Eukaryota > Metazoa > Chordata > Mammalia > Carnivora > Mustelidae > Mustela > Mustela nigripes. The sequence continues at coordinate 175,624,102 of NC_081560.1, read as the reverse complement.
CCGGGGATGTCTGCCTCCAGACCACCCCTGCGGTGTCATCACCCCTTCAAACACAGCACTGAACCCTGAGTACTGTTTACATACACATTTGGGAGACAGGCATCTGGTATTCTATCACCTAGAATTCAAATATTTCTTTTATGGAAAAGCCAACTCCTTGGGTTATATTTTAACATTCCTTTTTTTTTTTTTTTTTTGGGGGGGGGGGGGGGGGGGGGGGGGGGGGTGGGGGTGGCCAGACAGACCTGGCTCTCTTTGACTCAATGGGTGTGATCGAAAGAGCTTTTGCTTCATTTGTAACATACTCTTTGGAATGAGCTAACGGTCTGCTATCTTTGTCTTTTCCTCTAATTCCAAAGCATCACTTCTCCTGAAACACCCCCTTCACCTCCAAATGAAAAGATAGGCCACCTGGATCTTTCTCATAATTATACAAAGAACACATATTTTCACGGGGATCTGTTTACACATAACACTTAGCTGGTGGAGAAACCTGAGTGGCAATGGAGGAGAAAGAATTAGAAGCCAGTGGCCGTGACTAAATACACCAGAGAAGCACAAAGGCCGGAGCACAGAGGTGACACCAAGCGGAACACCAAGCGTGGCACCTCTGAACAAGTGCCTCAAAGACTGGGAGTTTATCAAGTTTTAAAAATGAGGCTTTTCTCCTGCCCCCTTGGCTCGGGAATTAGAAGGATAAACAACCACGCACCCCCTGCAGGGAGGCAGAAGTTTCCAGCAAGATCCCGGGGAAATTTGAGGGTGTGAAATGTTTGCTACTTTGCCTTTTATTTCCTTTAGCAGGGAGGGGAAAGGAGCCTCTGATTTCACAGCTCAAGTGTGCCCCAGGGAGGACCTGCAGGAAGATGCCGGGCGGGGAGGTCTTGTACCTACAGTGGTGCCTCCAGGACCCAACTCATCCTGTCCAGGGGCCTCTGCGCACGTTCCCGTGCTTTAAGGCCCAGCCTATCTTCACTTTCACGGTGGCTTGGCCCTGACAGGCAGGCTCCTCCTGTCCTCTGATAACCCCATTTCCAACTCCTCCGGCCCTCCCTGCCCCTGCCTCCACAGTTCCCAGTACACTACCATTCAGCAATTAGCTCTTTGAACTCGTTTCCGGAGCCATGCCTAGGCATTCAATAAGAACCCGAGTTCACATCCAGGGCAGGGACAAGGCTGTGACCTTGGTTGGTGGGTACCCCTGGGCCGGGTGCTCGGGTTTCCTTTACCTTTAACTTCAAGAGGAAACCCCCTTCACCTGCACAGATGATTCTAGAACTTGTTCCAGAAACTGTGGTTCATAACGAATGCTGACGATGCACGTACTGATTTCTTCGAAGTCTTTTCTGTTTACAAGTCCAAAAACTTGGACTCATTTTAAATAAGTATCTCGAATATTTTTCCTTTGTGGTTTCCTGTGTTTTCCAAATGTTCTTCAATAATCAGGAAATCAGAAAACATTTTAATAAGATTTTTTTTTTTAAGTAGAGTTAAAGAACAGCCGGGTATACCCAGGGCCCATGGAACGGAACTAAAACGATGCTGTGATGCCACCTAGTGACACTGAAGAGACAAAGCCAAGGTAAGTCAGAGCTTGGAACCACCTGGGGCCCGTGAGTCCTCCCTGGCATTGGGGGGTGGGGAGGAAGGGGACTTCTTTTTTGTTTCCCCAAATCCTTACAGTCGGAAGGGGAAGGCAGGTGTCCTGAATTAGAAATGGGCAGGGGGCACCACTGACCCCACACACTGCCTTACCAGATAGAATTCTGACACCTTGGAGAAAGGAGCTGGGGACAGGGTGGGCGGGGGGGGGGGTGCCCCCTATTGGGGGCACGGAGAACCGGAAGCAGCCCCAATGCTCACACCCTGGCAGATTCACTCTGCTGTCTTCATGTTGCACCCCATGAATTAAATTCAGCAGAATTTAGAATCTCAAGACACAGAGCTGAAGGCACAGGGTGTCGACCCTGTCGACAAGCCAGGTATGCCCATGGACACCCACCCTTCATGGCCAATCACATTGTTCTCAGTCTCGCCCCATCTCAGGCCAAGTCACTGGCACCACCCAAATCTTGTCACACGCTCTCGGGCAGCAAAGCCAAGGCAGCAGGAATGTTCAGGGAAGCGATGAAAGGTGGCAAACGCTGGTGCCCTTCTGTCATTAGGACAATAGAAATAGGGATTTCATCACCCTTTCTCTAGCCGGAGGACTCAGAGGTCACCAGATGACTCCAGTCTTCCGTGGAGTTCAGGGGCCACTTTTCTCAGCATCTCTCCCCTCTTCGGCCCTTCCTCCTTTTAGTCACAAAGTCCCGTCGCTTCTACCTCCTGCCACCTCTGGGGTCCAGCTGCTCCGCTCTACCTGCCACATTCCACTGGCAACAGCTCCCTCTTCAGGACCTGCCCTGCACTGCAGCTTAACCCACTGAGCCACCCAGGCACCCCTGAGTCAATCTACTTCTTAAACTCTTTCATAATTTCCTTGTTCTTAGGATCGATGCCAAATCTTTAATGTGACTTACAGACAAGCCCTTCTAAACTCTGGCCCCTGCCTATTGCTCCGGTCTCCTCTTCTGGGGTACCTGCACACCCCACATTCCTGCCAGCATGCGTCGCCCTGACCTCACACACCTACACCCCCCTTCACCACCCTCTTGCCCCCATCAAGTCTCAGCACACATCATGTCTCCCGGGGAAGCTTCTTTCACAAGACCTTTTCAATTTTACGCCCCAGCACCCTGCTCTGCTCTGCCCTGCCGACCACCACCCTGCCTTGGTTACCTGTTGTGTGCCTGCCTTCCCAGCAGGAACGTGAGTGTCTGGGCTGGGATCATGTGGGTCTTGTTGACCTTGTTTCCAGCGTAGCTCTGGGCCAAACACAGAGCCTGATATGTTAAGGCAGCAGCTGAGAAGGCAGCAGCAGGCGAGTGCAGGTTCAACTTCACTAATCGACTGTGGGACTTGGGACAAGGGGCTTAACTTCTCACTGTTGCTCCATAAATATTTAATGAATGACTGAAAAAATGAATTAGTGACCCAAAATAGCACCTGACATGGTTAATTTTATTCATTTATTTAAATACTTCACTTATTTATTCGAGAGAGAAAGAGAGAGAGGGAAGGAGAAGCAGGTTCCCTGATCAGCAGGGAGCCCAATGATGTCGATGATGTCGGGGCTCCATCCCAGGACCCTTCCAAAGACCCTAGGATCATGACCTGAGCTGAAGCCAGACTCTTAACCGATTGAGCCACTCAGGCACCCCTGATATGGTTAGTTTTAAAGGCACATGAAAGAACCTTCCATCTTAAGTTAAAAAACAAATGAAAGGAAAAGCCTACATTTTAAGGGTTCATCACAAATTCTGGAAGAAGTTTATTTGAATTGACTGCCTCCTTGGCAGGTGGCCTGTGCATCACATAATGCAGGATTTGAGTTCGATGCCCGGCGAAGGCAGAGAAAATAAGCAACTAACAATTCACAGCCTGGAAGAGTGAGACATTAAATTGCCATTTACCCTAGCAAAGTATTGTTTGATAATTCAATAGTCATGTCTTGTAATCCATACAACGAATATAAACAGCTTCCAAATCCCTAACATGACTTACAGACAAGCCCTTTTAAAATCTGGCCCCTGCCCGTTTAATTTAATTCAAATATTTAATTGGAAAATGGAATACAATTCAAGTATTTTGCAAGGATAATTACTGTTTATTTTGATAACATGAAGCTTGAGGTCAACGTCAGCCATGCTATTAAAGAAAAAAGGTACAGGGGCACCTGGGTGGCTCAGTGGGTTAAGCCGCTGCCTTCGGCTCAGGTCATGATCCCAGGGTCCTGGGATCGAGTCCCACATCGGGCTCTCTGCTCAGCGGGGAGCCTGCTTCCCTCTCTCTTTCTCTGCCTGCCTCTCTGTCTACTTGTGATCTCTATCTGTCAGATAAATAAATAAAATCTTAAAAA